>NW_015643187.1:291698-298979 GCF_001515625.1 Sinocyclocheilus rhinocerous | reverse complement strand
TCCTCCTGCCCTGCGTATGATGAGCTGTTGGAAGTTATGGATCGCTCCACGGCGAGGCTAGACTTGCCGTGGAAGCGGGCCAAGAGTGTGGCGCCATGGGGTCCGATGAGTGGCATCCGTGGGTGAACCTGGCAGATATCGGGAAGAAAGAGAGGGGTTTTCTTCTCGATGCTCCGGTTTCGCCTTCTGAACTTTTTGGTACCTCCGTTGAGACGGTGGTCGAGAAGTTCAGGGAGGCGAAGGCGCGCTCAGCAGCCTTTAAATCCTTTATTCCACGAAGGTCCAGGTCTGAGCCCGAACAACATAGGGGTCCTGGTCCGTCTCGGTCTGAGGATCAGAGACGGGCACAGAAGGCTAGTGTCGCGACTCGCGCTCCTCCTCCGCCTAGGGGAAGGGGGAGTCGGGGGTGAAAGGGTAAAGACAGCCAACAATAATACAACATTCATTCACTATAAATGAAAAGATACACATAATGGTGACATATACATTGACAACAAACAACAAAACAAACAAAAATACATGATGGAGAAGACATTGTTCATCCATCAAGAATTCATACAATTCTTCCTCTTCTATAGCACAGAATAAGTGGAATTTTTCCAAAGGGGATCTATATCTGATGCGATACTGTAGCTGACGGCTGCATGGTTACAATTTTATCTCTAATAGTATCGATCTCGGAAGTAAAGTAGTCCATAAAGTCATTACTGCTGTGCTGTTGGGAAATGTCAACGCCTATTGATGCTTTATTTTTCGTTAATTTAGTCACTGTATTGAATAAATACCTGTAGTTGTGTTTGTTTTCTTCTAAACTAAACGAAAAGTAATCAGATCTAGAAGTTATTAAGGTTTTCTGTTGGAGAAAGTACTTTCCCTCCATGCAATACGAAATACCTCTAGTTTTGTTTTCTTCCGGCTGCGCTCCATTTTCCATGCTGCTCTCTTTAGGGTGTGAGTGTGGTCGTTATAACACGGTGTTGGACTGTTTTCTTTCCTTAAGCGTTATGGAGCAACCGTATCTGAAGTGCTAGAAAAGAGAGAGTCCATAGTTTACATCAAGTTTTTCTGAGCTATGCTGAGGGATTGAGACAAGTCAGGAAGATTTTTTACAAAGCAGTATTTTGTGGTAGAAGTGATGGTTTTTCCATATTTGTAACAAGCAATTTAATTTACAAAATTAATTTTAAAAAAAACAACAAACTAGAGTAACAGGGTTGGAAAAGTCATCAGTCCCTTGATGTAATACTTCGTAGAGCCACCTTTTGCTTTAATTACAGCCATCAGTCTTTTTGGATATGTCTGTACTAGCTTTGCACACCTTGATTGGGGAATATTTGCCCATTCTTCCTTGCAGAATTGCTCAAGTTCAGTCAAATTCTGTGGTGAGCGGCAATGGACTGCTCTTCAAATCCATCCACAGATTTTCAATTGGATTTACGTCAGGTCTCTGACTCGGCCACTCAAGGACATTCACCTTCTTATCCTTAAGCCACTTCATTGTTGTTTTGGCAGTATGTTTAGGGTCATTGTCGTGTTGGAAGGTGAATGACCTGCCCATCTTCAGATGTCTAGTAGAGGGACACAGGTTTTCCTCAAGAATTTGGATGTACTTGGCAGCATCCATTTTCCCTTCAATCCTGACCAATCGCCCAGTTCCAGCTGAAGAGAAACACCCCCGCAACATAAAGCTGCCACCACCATGCTTCATATGCGTTTTGGGTGGTGTGCGGTGTTTGCTTTTCACCAAACGTAGCACTTGGAGTTCAGTCCAAAAAGGTAAATTTTGGTCTCAGACCATAGCACCTTTTGCCAGAAGGTATAACACTCTTCCAAATGCGTTTTTTTGCATAGTGCAAATGAGACTTTCGTGCTACCCTGCCATACAGGCCAGCTTTGTGTAAAGCTTGGGAGATAGTTGTCACATGCACAGACTAACCAGACCCAGCCATAAAGCCTTGTAAGTCCTTCAAAGTTGTCTTTGGCCTCCTGGTAGCTTCTCTTATCAATGTCATCCACTTTGGACGGACGGCCTGATCTAGGCAATGTGCTGGTGGTGCCATACACTTTCCACTTTTTAATGATGCTCTAAACAGTACTCCGAGGGATAGCTAAAGCCTTTTTAAATGTTTTTGTAGCCTTCTACTAACTTGTGCGTTTCTAAAACTTTATCCCAGAGATCTTTTGAAAGCACTTTCCCAACCATAATGATTTTTTTGCCGTACCATGCACTACTAAGTGTAACCTTCAAGAAACAGCTTGTTTTATTTTGAAGTAATCAACACCACTACTACTGATGTCAGGTGGGGCAATTAGCCTGGTGTTTAACCTGGAAGTTGATTGCTTGCACCTGAGCAAGTTTTTTAATGGTATACTCTAGGGCTGATCGCTTTACCAAACCAGGCATTTCACTGATTAATTTTTAACAACCCTCCAGAATGTTTTAATGATATTTTTACTTTAATGATGAGGGTTATAATGTGTACATGCAGCTCAAAAAAGTTAGACTAAACTAATTACTAATTATCATCCCGTCCAAATGTGCCATCTCAATGTCAGTAAAGATTACAGTGACTTTTACCTTCTGTAAAAAAAGTCTGGAAAACTTGTCTCAGGTAACGCTAATCCCATGTGAACAGACCAGCTGTAAATATGTGCGTAAATATTCCATCATTTCCTGGCATGAAACTTCTGTTAGCTTTAGATAAATGCATATTACCAAAATAATCCAATCAGAATAGACTTAATTTAATTAACAAATCGTTCAACCAGACCTAACTAATATTACAAGCAACATAGTGTGCACAGGAAGCAATGTGGCACACACAAGATGACAGAGAGGTGATGGCAGTGCATAAATCGAGTTACCCCTCCCACTTCTGGTAGTTTTATTGAGATTTCTTTTCCTGTGCAATTTGGCCATTAATATTACAGATATCCTGTGGTAAAATTCCTGGTAAAGTGGTCCTAATCTCATCCAAATAGGGTTGTAGCTGACTTTCATCAAATCTAGTTCTTTGATGTCAGCTTTATTAGTTTGTCTTGTGTGGGTTGATAGAAACACATTCTGAGAATGAACTAATAACTGGATTTGTCGAAGTTTGTCACAAATGGCATAAAATATATGATTATTCAGAGTTTTGCTTTAAGGCACTGAGTGGTAAATACACAAGATATTCATGAACAAATTGTACTTTCATCTGTATTTTCTTAGTTTCATCTGTGACGTAGACTTAGCTTGGTGTCTCTACTGTATAGTATATAGAGTTTCTGGGTGGTATCTCATTACTTACCCTACGCTCATGATAACATTTTCAGAACTCACCCACACAAGCTGATAAGTAGATGCAATAAGAATTAAAACAAAACAAATGGACACTGGATCATCTTTGACTCACAATAAAACAATAAAGGGATAAGAAGTTATAAATTAATGAAAAGTTTAGTGGTCTTAAAGTAAACATCAGGTTTTAAATGGCACAATGTTTTTCAAAGATACAAAATCAGAGCCAATGTTCTTATGTCATCTTAAATATTATTAAAGACAATATCTTACATCGGAGTAGAGAAATATTTTAAGCCTAATCTTAATGAAATTTACAAAATGCAACAGTATAACCAGACACAAATGAAAAAACGAGAAAAAAACTAATTGTGTTTACAAATATTTAAAAACCTATACAAATGCATTTTACATAGTTCCACATAATGTGCAAAATTACTGCCAAGAGTGTGCATTTTTCATTGGCCTGCTTACCACCGCATTACCATTTTCAGAAATACATACTGAACAATTATACAAACACAGACTTTTATGAAAGCCCTGACTCCTCCCACTGGTACATCATGCACAAACAACTACAATAACATAATCAACAGTTAGAGATAGATTTTAACCTCTGCACTGTGATGCCATTTTATTGTGGTCTTATGGTGCGTTCAAGTCTCTTTAAGCCCCGAGTTTCCGAGTTGGGGGCGTGTCAATGAGAAACATGGCGGAATCGATGGATGCAACGTCTGTAGTTGACGGTAAATTTTTGTTTAAATTGATAGTTTAGTTGTCCTATAAACTTAAATTGGTCATGTTCTTGTTACGCAGCTGAAATCCAAGTAAAAAAATGCAGACCCTGTTGTATTTTCTTGTAATTTATTAAAAGAAGGTACACTGCCATCTTGTGCCGACTAAACTGACTTGAACGCACCTGACGTCGTAATTACGACTTGTCAACTCGTAAGTACGAATGTCCCAGGAGGACTTGAACGCAGCATTATACCTGATGCATTTTCTTTGTTCTTAAAGACCACATGAAATCGACTGACAAGTTCAATACTCTTTCCTGTGCTGATGTATTTCCTGTTAAAACAGGAAGTTGGGGCAGGACATACTGATTTCACAGGGTCTTTAGAGCTGCATTTACACTGCAAGTCTTAATGCACAGATCCGATCTTTTGACCATATCTGATTTTTTTGGCCCGCCTGTTTACATTCACTTTGACACAACTGGTATCCGATATCTGTGTTTACATTAATTCCCACCCATCAGTGATCTCTTTACTATGCACATAGTAGTAGGCCCATAGGTGTTGAACGGCCGTGTTTTAAAAAAAAATATATATTTATATAATTCACGTCGAGTAGACATTATTTGCCAGCATGGACAACAGCTGTCACAGATGTTTTGCAGCACAAAATCTGACTGAACGTAGGAAAATAACGGTAATTTTAATTTATTTTATCTACAGCTCATTAGATGTAGAATTCTAAAGTGAAATAAAGTAGCACTGTAAGATAATATTTATTTGAATGAATTAACGACAGAGAGAGAGAACATGCGAGTGAGTATCCTAGTAAAGCTTGTTGGTTTAATTACAAAAACAGCTAATTTATCTCTTCATTGCTGAGAAATATAATAGGTTTTAGTAGCAAAGCTATTGTATAAAAAAAATTCACGGGACAGGGGTTGAAAACCAGTTCCTCAGTATTGCGCAGTTTCCACCTCAATAAAATGCAAGCACATATACAGCACTCCGGCATTAAAACGCTATCTTTATTAGCAAAAGTGTCGCCATCGCATTGTGGTGGCTCCGAGTTCTGCGGGGAATCGGATGCGTGTGTTTAGATGCAGGTCGGATGTCCAGATATCAGATATGTACCTGATTAAAGTCCACATTTGGAAGTGGCCCAAATCAAATGCAAAAAAAGAAAAAGCAAAAAGCAAATAAAAAAAATTCGGATCTCGTGCGGATTTTTGTGTTTACATATGTGCAACAAATTCAGATGTGAGCAAAAAAATCTGATTTTTTTGTCCCAGTGTAAATGCAGCCTAATTGAACTATTCTTTTGGAAAGATTTAAATGTAGTGATTAAGTATGTTGCAATAATCAACAACAAAGTTGCACATGGACCCAATGTGCTGTTTTTGAGCATTACCAGAAAAACACATTGTGTTATAAATTATAATGCATTATAAATGTGTCGCTGTTACTTTGGCCTCATCCTCTATTGTGAGCGCAGGGTTGTCATACATCTCTAAACTCTTATCCTTGGTTTTCATATCATCCTTCTCTTCATCCTTTTCTTTTTCTTTGCAGCACTTGCAGCAGCAGCAGCAGCAGCGAGTCCTGCAGAAGGTCATGCTGGCAGTCACCACTCTGTCCCAGGGTTTGAGGGAGTGTAGCGGTGTGGGCAGGAAATCCCAGCTGCGGAGGAATGATGGCAGGAAACGTGGGCAGTGTTTCTGCATAATGTTTACCACGATCACAAAGATCGCCAAGACCAACACGGGCACTCCGACCCCCACCAAGACCTGCCACCCCGCGATGGAGAGGCCCAGGACTGCCAGTGGGAAGAGGAGGAAGATCAGGATGAGATACAGTGCCGCAAACCAGCGGTACTTGGCCGTGCAGTTGCCCAAAGCTTTGGCTAATCGGATGGGGATGCGTGTGAAAGGGATGGGATACCAGAGCAGGATACCACTGATGTTGAAGAAGAAGTGACAGAGAGAAACCTGGAAGAAAACACAAATGATGGTCTTTAATCTATAACCAGAGTAATAAAATCAAATCAAATGAAAAGTGCAGAAACAAACCTGTAGAGAGTTTGCCAGTGTCTCTCCAGGACTGGCGAGGGCAGCTAGAATAGCTGTGGTTGTTGTGCCAATGTTGGAGCCCAGTGTGAGTGGATACGCCCTCTCAAGGCTAATGACACCAATACCTGAATAGAGAGAAAAACAGTAATAATAATAATAAAAAAAACAGTACCAATTTAAATGCCTGACTCAACTTTTTTTCTTTCCTACATATTCCACTGTCTGTCCTGGGATTCTGTAGGACATTCTGGGATTGCCCTTTCCAAGAGTGATACATGCAATGCCGTAAAATTACACAAAATGTCTAGGTCAACCGTAATCGTGACTCAGTTTTCAACAGTTTGGTAACCAGTCCAATCTAGTGGCCTTGGCGATATATCGGCCGATATCTGCCATTTTTCAAATAATCGGCCGATAAGTTTTTCTGTTTGGCCGATGTGTAGTTTGACGGCGCGTCAGACTTTTATTTTGACGGCGCCGAGAACGGCTGCGGCAGCGCCTGAGCACCCAGTGCTCACATTCTCCCTCGTTCGCTGTTGTCATTCAGTTCTGTCTAATACAGATAGAAGTCTATCTAATAATCAGATAGAACTGTTAAACAAAAGGAATTAAAATGTATACAAAAAAAAGTATTATAACGATTGCTTTAATATTATTAAAGGCAAACATTATAATACTTTCTCGTTTGCCGTCAGCATTCCGCAAATACGTATTTATATAATTTAAACAAATCTTTGAATGACTAATGAACATTTAATTTCACAAATCTTGCAGACTTAGTCTAATCTAGTTGAGATCTTGTGAAGTGTGCATGTGACCTGCATGATCGCGTGTTCTGTGACGGTCGGTCCTATGGTCCGTGCGAATTGAATACGGACAGGAGGAGAGTTCAGCTTCACTGGAGACGCGCGATCGACAAACTTTAAACTCGTGATTTCAAATTATGCTGCGCTTTATGCATTTGCCCACTGTCATATTCATGTCATTTTCACTGTGTGCTGTATGTAAAATGAGTGTTACCTTGGCTTTATTTGAAAAAATATGATTCCCAATGCACACAAACTTCCCAGAATACTGAGTGCCCTGTTGGTTACAGTGCTTACTTCCTTTTTAATTATATTTTTATTAAATATTTATTTATTTGTCAAAAATACTTTGTCATCTAAAGTATAAGTATGTTTATTTAACACATTTA
>NW_015643187.1:284186-291598 GCF_001515625.1 Sinocyclocheilus rhinocerous | reverse complement strand
TGATTTCAAATTATGCTGCGCTTTATGCATTTGCCCAGTGTCATATTCATGTCATTTTCACTGTGTGCTGTATGTAAAATGAGTGTTACCTTGGCTTTATTTGAAAAAAATGATTCCCAATGCACACAAACTTCCCAGGATACCGAGTGCCCTGTTGGTTACAGTGTTTACTTCCTTTAATTATATTTTTATTAAATATTTATTTGTGAAAAATACTTTGTCTTCTAGAGCAGTGGAGGACCCCCATCACTGCACATTTTGCATGTCTCCTTAATCAAACACACCTGATTCAGGTCACCTGCTCATTAGTAGAGACTCACAGACTTGAAATGGCTGTGTCAGACAAACGAGACATGCAAAAAGTGCAGTGTTGGGGGTTCTCTAGGAATGTGGTTGAGAACCACTGTTCTAGAGTATAAGTATGTTTATTTTACATGTTTATTTTTTTTATCCATTTTCAAATGATTTCAAATTTTTTAAAATATGAATTAAAATAAATAAAATTATATCGGCCACCCTGCTTTCCAAGATATCGGCATCGGCTGTCAAAAAACCTATATCGGTCGACCACTATAATCATCTGGGTTTCTATACTGACCGACTAGTGGAGTGATGGCTGAGGTGAAGACAGAGCTGCTCTGAACAATGAAGGTCATTCCGGCTCCAACAAGCATGGCGAGATATCCAGTGACCCAGGCGAAAGGGAAAGGGAAATCTGTCAACAATCAAAGCCGTATTAGAAAGGACATGAACAGTATGTGTATTTATTCCTGGTGTTAAGTGATGGCTGCATTAAAACTCCCCACAAAGCTTTGGCTAAAATGCAAGTAGAGTGGATATGTGGGGAGTTATGGGCATGTACTTGAGTGCAGTCTGAAACCAACAGCACATGCACATACACACACACCTGTGGCACTCAGACACACTCAGGCTCATATAATGTTCCTGTTCAGCTCATCAGACAGCAGGACTGGATCACCTGTGCCGACTATCATATGACAGGATACATGCGAACACACTTCCAGTAAGCGCTACGCCTACAGGAATGTGATAAGAGGGAACTCTGGGAAGGGTGGGGAATTGCCATATGTATGTTTTTAGCTGAAGGTCAAATATTTGGTACATGCGTCTTTGTCCTCAACTTTCAACTTAAAAGTTCAGTGTTGACGCATATTGTCATATACCACAAAGAGTGCGTATCAGAGGTTAATGTTAGCAATTAGCAACAGAGCTTATCGGCAGATGATTCACCTCTGATGTTGACTCACCTGTGTTGAGCACCTTTTTGATGATGACCGCCACCTGACCCTTCAACATTGAGTTCAGCAGCTTGACGATCAGAATCAGGCAGGTACAGAGGGCCAGCAACGACAGAGCCAACAAAATCAAGCCCACCGCCAGGTCCGGCAGATCAGCGTACACAAACATGTGAGTACCTGAAGAGATGAGGAGGAGTCTGTCAGAGCTTACAGAAATATACAGAACGTTCATGAAAGTGTTGGAAAGTTATTGTCCAGTTTCCCTGCTGGTGTAGTTTGATGGTTTTAGAGTAGAGGTTTCCAAACCTGTTCCTAAAAATCTACCTACCTGCACAGTTCAGTTCCAGCTCACCGGTCTAATTATCAAGCGCTTCTGAAGATCTTAATTAGCTGGTCCAGGTGTTTTTGATCAGGACTGGAGCTGCATTTTGCAAGAAGGTAGATCTCTTTTGGGGCACTTGTCAAATTGAAAACCAGCAAACATTATAAATGACCTTTTATTTCTATAATATGTTATCTGCATGTACAGTTTCTGAATGAACCTGTGTTTTGAACGAATCGTGTGAACCAATGATTCAAAGGCCTATTCATAAAGTGAGACGTTTACTGAATTTACTGAATGAACCAGCTGTTTGAACAAATCGAATGAATGAATGACACAAAGACATTTACCACCACCTGCTGGCAGTTGTAGTTTCTTCTTTAGAGTATCATTTCATTTATTTAAAAAATAAATAAATAAAACATTAAAGGGACAGTTCACCCAAAAAAAAAATTCTGTCATTTACTTACCCTCATGTCATTTCGAACCTGAATGACTTACTTTCTTTTGCGCAACATAAAATAAGGTATTTTGAAGACTGTTGGTAACAAAGCTGTTTTGGTTACCAGTGACTTTCATTGCTTGAACGAAACAATACTGAGATTTTTTTTTTATGTGTCTTAGTTTATGTTAGGCTGTTGTAGTGTGTTTTGGGGGCACGGTCGTGGCCTAATGGTTAAAGAGTCGGACTTGTAACCCCAAGGTTGTTACTGTGTGTGTGTGAAGTCTTTTCAGAGTTAGTGCATGTCCATAAAATAGCTGGATGGACCAGACTCTGATTTCAAAGTCAATGCACATTTGCTTTCCAGTAAATAAATTATTTTTTTTTACTCCTGTGGCATTATTTGAATAAGCTATCACTTTACATGCTAGTCTACTGTAGCATAAAATTATTTTTTAGGGCTGTCAAAACTAACACGTTAATAGTGTGATTACTATTTATTTTATTTTTTTTTTCAGTTTAATGTAATAAAAAAATTTCAGTGAACGCACACTGCTCGCAGATTAAATTGTGTAGCTTGAATAAAGATGAATCTATATTAAATTTATAGTGGAAATACATTTTATAGTTTGTGAAGACTGGTTAAGTTAAATTTAAAGTTATATTTTTCAAAGCCTATTAAAATGTTAAAAAATAATGGCTTTCAGTTATATTGTAATGTTGCATGGCTATAATTAATGCCGAAAATTTCAGTGAAAATGCATTTAATAGAGACATCAGTTGCATTATTGGTATCAATGACACTGGTCTTCATTAATATTAGGCTACTTAGTAAAAATATGCCATTAAACTCATATTTAAAATATACTATTGCATTTTTATGTTGTTTCTACATGAATTTGGAGATTACGTGTGAAATTAAGACATACTAAATATATCAATATGCGATTAATCGTGATTAATTACAGGAAAATGTGTGATTAACTAGTAATTTTTTTTAATCGATTGCCAGCGCCAGTATTTTTTAATCAGATTGCTAACAAAGCTTTATGAAAATAGTTGTATGCTGATTCTAGTTAAAAATCTTACTACTTAAATGGACCAAATAATATTGCAAATCTTAAAAGATACAGAGGGCTATTTTCAGATATTAAGTACATCTTGACCATTATGCTATTGCTATGAGACTGTGATCATTGCCATTACTACATCAAATCACAAAATCAGACTCAATAGCTGCAGTTGCTTGCTTTATATGATAGTTCAATCATTTCAAAATGGGGTTTAGAGACCCCTAAGGGGTTGCACAAGGGTCAGTTAAAATGTCCACCAAAAAAAGTGTAAAAGTGTAAGAAAGTTAATTCTTAAAAAAACAAAAAAAAACAAAACATGAACACGGTATAAATAGCATAAACATAGTATAAATGGGCCATTTATATATAGCTGCTTTTATCTTTTATGAATGCATGAATGAATCCCTTGCAAGGGGATTAACGAATTTGGGGATCCTTGGCATTAAAGTTTGAAAACCCCTGATATAATCTACCAAAAATTATCTTCAAATTCTCATTTGAGGAGCTGCTGAATGGTGCTTCTTGAAAATCTGAGCGCACTCTGTCACAGTTGAAGGACCACAGCATGATTACATACTCAAATCCACTGAACCAAGTCAAGGCTGGAATTTCAACATGCGATCTAACTACTTGCATTGATTTAAATCATCCAAATTCATACCCAGAGCAAAAGCCCTGCTGCCAAATTGGCAGAGGCTCTTTCTTCAGGTGCATTGGCCTCAAGTACCCGAGGCTGTCATGAAGAATAGCCCCATTGAAAAGGTAGAGTAGATGGATGGGGTGGGGGGGAAAGGTGAAGCTAAGATCTCTCTCAGCTTTTATAAGAATCCATTGTACTCATGGAGGTTAGAGTGAATCGCGATCAATGGCTTAGAGCTGAAATAAGTCAACTATGTAAGGAATAGGACGGGAAATGGATTGACATTAGGCTTCAGTCTCTGTTGATCCAGGAAGTTCCTGCGCTAGTTGCTACAAGAGCCACAAAGCAAGCAGAGGCACTTACATTTTTCCAAGTTGTTTGTTTCTGTTTGGTTCTCTTGAGTCCAGATCTGGCCGTCCTCCTCCCAGCAGAGGGCGCCAGGCGTGCAGTTTGCGAATCCAGGGACTGTTATATTCACGAGGTTCTGAAACAGACAAAAATACATCTTCTGACCTAAACCTTACATAAGGGAGAGAATATGAAGCTTTTTATGCTCAATGTCACATTGTTAGCTTACCAACATGCTAACAAAACAATCGACCTAGGCTGCATCCGAAATCTCATACTTCCCTACTATATAGTGGGCGAAAAACAGCATGTGACAAAAGAAGTGTGTCCGAATTCACAGTACTTCTAAAAGAGTAGGCAAAAAGTATAACCTAAAAGAGTAGGCACCCGGATAACCTACTACTAACAGCATTATTCTGAAGTGTGGTGTATTCTGTCACGTGACCTACCAGCTTCAGTTGCGTCACGTCACTGCCAATCATTGTGTTTCCATTACCCTTCAAATTACGCAAATTGAAATTGTGAATTGAAAATACGCCCAATAGAAACACGTCAATTTCGCAAAAACTCCCATATATCGCAAATAAGTTTTTTAGCTGCTCTTTTTGCAGTTGAGAAGTAATTACTTATAAAAAAAAATAAAAATAGCCTACCTAGTCAAGAGAGTATGCGATTTCAGACGCAGCCCTAGTTTAGCCTCTGTGTGCTGTGCATGAGGACAAGTTTTTGCGAGATGTACAGAGTTGCTACTAGATATATGCTAAGTGAATTTTTGGCTGCGTTCCAGTCCATTTTTTATGCCCTTCACTCGCAAACTTCCCTCCATCTAGTTTACTGGGATGTATGTCATTGATTACGTTGCATGAGTGCCCACTACTGGCAGAACTCTTGCAGTGGGCAGAATTGGAACGTCCTAAGCCCTTGTACGCAGCCATTATTTTTGTTTGCTATTTCTTATGCTTAATAGTGTTACACTGTTAGCTTAGCAACATGCTAACACCACAAGCTATTGCAATCAATTGGGAGTTGAATCTCTGCGTGCTTGATGTTGTATGTCATACCCAGCTGACATAGCTACATAAGAGTGTTCCAAATAAAATGTTTACTTTCAGTTAAAATGCTGCCTTTAAAGGAAGCTATCTATATAGACAGCAAGGCAATGCGCTAGGCTTTAGAACAGAGCAGCAGAGCTAATGCCTCGGTTAACAAGGTTTATCGGGAATTTAGATAAAAGACTCACATATCTGTATTTGTATGTACATATAGACCCTATGTTTATCTTCTGAATTCCCATCAGTGTGATAAATCTTATTTCCTCATGTTTTAACAGCCTAATCTAGTGACTGACGAGAAATAGTGGGTGTGCTGCACTTATTATCCCACTTTCACATTCTCACCGTGATTTTTTCTGTTTTACACCAGATCTTAACCAGACTTTTGTTTCGGGCAGCAGGGTCTCCAGTGGCGATGTCACGGATCACAGACATGTCCAGCTGGAAGAACAAAACAATACAAAAAAATAAAAGATTTTCAATAAAAAAAACATGTGGTAGAGATGCAGCAGAGAGCAAAGCAGGTGCATAAAGATCACTACATTTATGTAGCCTCAGTGCCTGAACTTTGCACCCAGAAATTAAGAGACAAATTTTGAGCTGTGATGCAAATATTAGTGCATTGAAGTCCTTCTGGGATATTTGTTTTTATGAGTTTGGAAGTCGTAATTACAATGTCAGGTGCGTTCAAACCATTTTGGTCAAAGCTAGATGGTGAGATCCACAAGATACAACATGGGTTTTTTAACTCTACTTCTATAAAAGGATGAATAAAGTGTGTTTTTGCCTTCCGTTTGCATTTCATTTATGAAGGTTCTGTAAACGGAATTGTTGTATATTCTTAATTGAAAATGTAAAATACTGTCTTATTTTGTACAGATAAACACACACAACTATGTTGGAATTCCCATCTTAAGTGTCCTCGTAAACAGTTGGGTAGAGAAAAACAAAAAAAAACTGTATGTGTGTCAGTATATTGATCTGTGGATTAGGTCTTAAAGTGACAGCAGCCTAATAATCCTGCTGCTACCAAACATTAATTTATAGGACAATAACAATGACACAGTGGAGCTTATGCGATCGGCTGCCTGATACAGTTGCATACAGATGCAGTTGAGTAGTAACACCTACTAGATAAATCAACAGATCCACTGATCTCACCTCAATGATGTTCTTGGTGAGGGGTTCAGTGATGACCTTTAAAAGGTCTGGAGCATCTGCACCCGTCTGGATGTTAAAGGAATCAATTATAAGTTTGGTGAGTCTGTAGAGGTATCCTGAAGCCACCTCCAGAGGCAACAGCACTAGGACAGACAGCCAGTTAAAGAAGTCATGGACCGTAGCTCCAGCAAATGCCCTGAGGTACACAGAATCAATGACAAAACCCATTTCTCAGATGTTCAACCGGAGTTCCTTCATCAGCACGTAAATTCAAAGCTACTGAAAGAGTGCACGTATTTTCAAGTTTTTGTATACAAATGATGCTAATAAGACACAGTGTTTCAATGTTTTCCATCACTTTATGGATACAAAACTGATTCCTTAGTTGGGTTTACCTGCGAAACTCGTTGCGGTCTCCCGCCTGCATCACGGCCACAATGGTGTTTGTCACAGAAGTGCCGATATTAGCACCCATAATGATTGGCACTGCAGATTTCACCTCCAACACTGAAATATACAATGAAAAATAATATATATTCTTTTTTTTTTTTTAATGTTTTTTAAGTCTCTTCTACGCTCCAAGGCTGCATTTGCATTTGGTCAAAAATAGTCAAAAAATGCATTTTGTTAAATATATTCCTGTAATTTATTCCTGTGACCAAAGCTGAATTTTCAGCATCATTACTCCAGTCTTCACATGATCCTTCAGAAATCATTCTAATATGCTGATTTGCTGCTCAAGTAACATTTCTCATTATTGTCAATGTTGAAAACAGTTGTGCTGCCCAATATTTTAGTGGAAACAGTTATTTATAACTTTTATAATATTTATAATTTTAAGTTTATTTGAAATTGAAATACTTTGTAACATTATAAATGTCTATAAATGAACTATAAATGACTTTGAAAGTGGTAGAATCAAAGTAGAATCATTTATTAGTCACAAATTCAAGGGTCACAACAATTTTACAGCGGGTATTGATTTCTTACTTAATTACAATCTGCTACTGTTGTTTTAAGGCAGTGCTTATCATGAGAAAGGAGATATGTGTATGAGCAGGAGTCACACACACACACACACAAACACACACACAGAGAAACTCACATCCAGACGA
>NW_015643187.1:275027-284174 GCF_001515625.1 Sinocyclocheilus rhinocerous | reverse complement strand
AAAATAGCACTGCATAGTCTTCACTGTAAAAATTAAATATACAGTCAAACCAAAACTTATTCAGACACCTTCAACATTTCTCACATTATCACAGTTTATTCGCTATAGTTTATAAATGGTAATAAAATATGACAAGAACTCAGAGTTAAACTGTGTCAGAACAAATTCAGCTTGATAATGTTAGATAACTTTGATAGAAAGGTATGTAATAGATTACAACCAACCCAAAATTCAGACAACTGTTAGTATGACAATATTTACACAGCTATCAATACTTTGTTGAACCAATTACCAAGTAATGCTTAATTTTCTTCAGTCTGTGGTGTAAAAAGGTCGCATTAGCAATTAAAGAAAAAAAAACACTTAAGCAAAACATGGTCAGGTCAAAGTGTCTGAATAATATTTGGTCCCAATTTTTTAAAATAAATTTTACTGGTAGTCCACTGTATGAAGAATTTTTGGGTATAATATGTCATTTTACTTTATTTTGCTATACTCACTTACATAAATGAACTATAGTGTCCTGTACCCACTAATAAAAAAATATCAAAAATTATATCTGGTCTCTGAATAATTTTTGGTTTGACTGTGGATTAATTATTGTTAAAACTACAAAGTAATTCAGTCAACAGCAGTGAGTGATTTTCTTTCTTTCATTTTCTTGGATTAACATTAAGGACACAGACAGCAGCTAGTAAATTCGGCGCGGTCACTTTAAGAGGCAATTAATGCGTCCATTATAATGATACACATCCATTTCTCCACTGTTTACTTTCACTTTAGACATAACCGACATTTTTTTTAGGTTACTCTCAAAGACGGGTATTTTGACATAATTTTGTATGTATTTATCGGTACAAGAGCAAGAAGAGGCAAATTCGGTGTTCAAGCACTTTGAGATGCGTCTCTCTGCGTGCGCCCTGTGCGCACAGAACACCGCGCGCGGGCGCTGAATTCAGCTCTTTCATATCTTTTTCTGTTTGCATGTTTAAACTGCGATTTGTATTTGTTATTGCATTTGTACATTTTTTAAATATTGGGTTCAGAAACCAAAAGGGTATGTATAATGTTAGTTGGTTAACTTCATTTATCGAATAGATACAGTCAAACCAAAATTTATTCAGACACCTTCAACGTTTCTCACATTATCACAGTTCATTTGCTATAGTTTAGAAAATGGTAATAAAATATGACAAGAACTCAGAGTTAAACTGTGTCAGAACAAATTCAGCTTGATAATGTTAGATAACTTTGATAGAAAGGTATGTAATAGATTACAACCAACCCAAAATTCAGACAACTGTTAGTATGACAATATTTACACAGCTATCAATACTTTGTTGAACCAATTACCAAGTAATGCTTAATTTTCTTCAGTCTGTGGTGTAAAAAGGTCGCATTAGCAATTAAAGAAAAAAAAACACTTAAGCAAAACATGGTCAGGTCAAAGTGTCTGAATAATATTTGGTCCCAATTTTTTAAAATAAATTTTACTGGTAGTCCACTGTATGAAGAATTTTTGGGTATGATATGTCACAGTTTACTTTATTTTGCTATACTCACTTACATAAATGAACTATAGTGTCCTGTACCCACTAATAAAAAAATATCAAAAATTATATCTGGTCTCTGAATAATTTTTGGTTTGACTGTGGATTAATTATTGTTAAAACTACAAAGTAATTCAGTCAACAGCAGTGAGTGATTTTCTTTCTTTCATTTTCTTGGATTAACATTAAGGACACAGACAGCAGCTAGTAAATTCGGCGCGGTCACTTTAAGAGGCAATTAATGCGTCCATTATAATGATACACATCCATTTCTCCACTGTTTACTTTCACTTTAGACATAACCGACATTTTTTTTAGGTTACTCTCAAAGACGGGTATTTTGACATAATTTTGTATGTATTTATCGGTACAAGAGCAAGAAGAGGCAAATTCGGTGTTCAAGCACTTTGAGATGCGTCTCTCTGCGTGCGCCCTGTGCGCACAGAACACCGCGCGCGGGCGCTGAATTCAGCTCTTTCATATCTTTTTCTGTTTGCATGTTTAAACTGCGATTTGTATTTGTTCGTTCAAGTGCAGGAGGACGCGAAGGAGAGCTTGGTTCGGTGTTGCTGTCCTGTCCGTGAGACGCGGCTCTCTGCGTGCGCGCTGAACACGGCGCCCGTGTACTCGGTTGAGTTTTTCCGCGTCTTGTGTTTGAATGCTTTAAACTCTTTTGAATGTTTAAATTGGCCAGGCTTAAAAACACGAGCAAATGATAAGCTTTCGTGACGATGCGCAGCCTTCAACTGTCCTGAGCGTCTTTTTAGGCTGGCCTCAGCCAGTCGGTTGAGATCGCCACCCTCCCCTCCCCTCCCCTTCAGCCGTGGGCCCCTATAATTGTCACCACCTTTCACCCCACTAGAGAGGGGCGGTCCCACTTTACCAGTATTGTCTAAAAAAATCTTGGGTTTGGTCAGAAGAGGGCCTCATGATTCAGTCTCTCCCTTGCCTTTAGTAGCCTACTTTCTAATTTTTGCTGTTGATTAAGGTAAAATATATCTAAAGCTTTCCATTAAGGTATACTGTTAGGTTATACAGAACTTTGGATTCTTATTAAAAGTGCATGAATAAGTACAATTTCCAAAAGTCACCCACTTTACCAAAAGGCCCATTCACTATATAGTATAATGCAGTGCACTGAGTATAGTCGTTTAGCACAGTTGTACTGTTCTTAAAACACACACACACACACACACACACACACACACACACTGAACTACTTTGAATGAAAAAGTTGTAAAGTTCAAAGTAAGTTAAAGAAAGAACCTCCTACAAGCTGGAAAGCGGAGCTCAGGATGTCCAGAGAGCAGACGAACACGTAGAGCAAACCCAGCAGGAGAATGAACTTCACGATGGACTTGAGGACGCGCAGAACTTTCCCCTTCGTGTCGAGATCTGCAGCGCAAACACAGACAAAGCGTGAGACGCGCGGAACTCAGCTCGCGTCCCGCGGCTCATCCGCGCTGCGCTCCTCACCTGACCACTTCACCCCGGTGTCCCGGAGCTCCGGCAGGTCCCAGGGGTCCAGCTCCTCCTCCGGCTCTGACTCTTCTGACCGCGGCTCGGGATCCGTCCCATCTTTGCGCGCGAGCTCTGCGTTTGCGGGAGAAAAGACACGCGTCTGAAGACAGAAAGAAAGCAGGAACAGAGGGGAGGAAGGAAGTGCGCCTCTGTGTGGACGTGGATTTATACGGGGCACGTACCGAGTTCCGGCGGCGGCGAGGCGGGATGAGTCTCAGGCAGCGGAGCCATTGCCTTCAGTTACAACAAACACACAAATAACATGTTACGATGCAGCCATTTCACAAGTAACATTTTCTTTTGAAGTGTATTCACTTTTGCGCCACATAAATGCTTTGCATTCTTTGTCCCAAAAGTTTGGCAAAACAAACCAGAAAAGCAAAACAAAACTACAAGCTATAAGTCAAACATCTATTTTCTTTCCTTAAAAGCATGCAGTGTTTAAAAACAGTGAACACTAAAGTAAAAAGTAACAACATACAAATAAAAGGGTTGTTTCTTATTTAAAATGATGTTTATGATATCACTGTGATATCATCAAATGACAATGATTACAAACAATGAACAATTTAAGGTGACGTAAAGTAAAAATGTTTCTCATTTAAAAAGCAGTGATTAAAAAAACAATAAACAGTACAAATTAAAAAGGAAAAAAAGTTAAATTAGTTTTCTTAGAAAGCATTGTTTAAAAACAATAACCAGTTTAAAGTAAAATAGTAAACACAGATGTACAAGTAAAAAAAAAGTAAAAAGTAACAACATACAAATAAAAGGGTTGTTTCTTATTTAAAATGATGTTTATGATATCACTGTGATATCATCAAATGACAATGATTACAAACAATGAACAATTTAAGGTGACGTAAAGTAAAACTGTTTCTCATTTAAAAAGCAGTGATTAAAAAAACAAACAGTACAAATTAAAAAGGAAAAAAAGTTAAATTAGTTTTCTTAGAAAGCATTGTTTAAAAACAATGAACAGTTTAAAGTAAAATAGTAAACACAGATGTACAAGTAAAAAAGTGTCTTTCTCATTTAGAAAGCTGTGATTAAACAAAACAAAAACTGTAATGTAAAAATGGAAAATGTAAAGGAAAAAGTATAAGTCTTGTTTCTCAGAGAGCATGCAGTGTTTAAAACAACGAACAGTTTAAAGTAAAAGCAAAGTAAAGTATAAAAGCAAATAAAAAGTACAAAGTAAAAAGTTATTTCTTTCTCATTTAAAAAGCAGTGATTGAAAACAACAAAGTTTAAAGCAAACTTTTCTTTCTTTCTTTCTTTCTTTCTTTCTGATTATTAGCTCACCTGTTTGTGTTGAACTGCCCACATGTTAATATCTCACAAATGCTCACAGATTTTTACTTATAGAAACACTAAGAAATGATCAATCTGTCAGCAGACTATTTATACGTCAATATTCAGCAATTTCCACCACACAGTTAAGCAACACTTTGATGAGAGACATAAACCTGTGCACTCCCTGACACTCATGATTCAAACTCATCAGCAGTGCTCACATCCTTACTAAGATACACCCAGACCACTAAACACAGAAACACACACTGTCTAAGAGAACTTAAAAAAGCAGCTCAAGAGCTCAAATCCGAAACAAACGCATGTATTCGTTTGTTTTTAAAATACCAAGCATGGTTTGCCAAGCACTGAGCGGCATTATTTCAGCATGATTGTCCTACCTGTGCTGTGTGCTGAGTGTGCGTGTGAGTGTGTGTGTGTGTGTGTGTTAGTCCAGTGGACGTACCTGTGGAGGAGGCGCAGGTGTCTTATATACACCTGCAGCAGGACAGTCCTGCTCGTGTCACTGATCTAAAGTCCGGAGCGGGTGGTACTACACTTCACCTCACTCGCAGCCTCAAATGTAGAACAATTATCAGCTCAAACAGAGTGATATAACCTCTAAATAACACACAGAGTGCCATGATCCTGCAGCCATGCAGACCTTGCATGCACATTCATTATTGTGGGGGAAATTTTTTTTTTGCACAATTGTATCCTGAATTTTCTGTCTGCATGTAAAACATTCAAAATATCTATTCTATTCTATTCTATTCTATTCTATTCTAGCAGAATATGAAGTTCTCATATCATGCCGTTTTCATCTGTCACTATCAGAGTATGCCCTCTATTGAAAAAGTGCACATTACAGCTGGGCTCTCAAAGCCCACCCCAACCTTTCTCTTGACTCTAGAAGACACGACAAGTCTAAATGTGTGCATGGCTGCATCTGAAACTGTTATATTACTCAGTAGGGGTCCAACATCAGCTTCATGCTTACAAACAGATTTTATAGTAAATAGCTAATAAATATCTGATACATAAATATCAAATGAAAAAGTAACAGCCTAATTTTGTCTGAAAATGCATATAATGTGCACAAAATAATTATGTATTTAGATAAAATTGAAATATGCAAAATACTTACAAAATGTAAACTCGCTGTAATAAAAAGCCACGAAGATACAATTGTTAGTTTTGCTTGGAAAATTTGGAAAAATTAAACGAGGCATGCAGAAAACAATTCTACTTTTTTTTTTCCCTAAAATCTTTTTTTTCTAAATACATATATTTCTAAAATCCATGGATGGAAAAGAAATTTAAGTTTTTATTCGTTAGTAATTGCTATATAGATTAAGTGTTAACAGAAAAGAAAAGAAAAGATTATTATATTTTATTTATTATTATCCTTTATTTAACCAGGAAAATATACAATTGAGATAAAACATCTCTTCTTTCAGGCAGTCTTGGTTCAAAATGGCAGCAACAACAAATAGTTTACAATCACACTGATACAATATAAAATACACAACATAGAATACAAGTTATTTAAAACAACCACAAGTCTCCTTTGAAACAGTTTCCAATAAAGATGAAAAAATTAAGAAAGAAAGAAAAAACATAAAATAAAACACACATACGCACACACACAAATATAATTGTGGTCTTACATAATAATATTATCTTGCTCTGAAAATGCTAAATTCTAAACATAAAATACTAAACTTACATATTTTAAATATAAGACATATTTCAAGCGTGTTGTTGATGGAGCATTTGAATTTGAATATAAAATGAATAGTTACAACAAATTATTACAGTAAACATTTAAAAACACTAAAAAAGTATAATGTCATGCAGTTATTTTTTGGTGAAGTTGTAGGTTTATTAATAATTATCCACTCTCTCTGCTGCAGTGCTTATTTTATCTTTATGAAATCAGATAAAAATGTCATATGAAAGTAAAAGGCATGTACTATACTACTCTGACTAGCTAAAAATTAAATGTAATAAACACTGTTTGTTGTTTTCACCTCCACAGTAAAATAATTCAGATAAAAGCTCAATTAGCTTATCTGTGGGTTCACTGAGTTTGTGCGGTTCAACTCCTGAACCTAAAGAGAGTGGATGATATGTAATATATCACGATCTTACTCTTAACAGGGTGAAAGGCTGATGCACATAAAACTCAAAGCTTTAAATGCTTGGAAAACATGCATCCAAGCAGTTGTATCCTTTAGTATTTAGCCATTGTGCACGTCATATGTCAGGCATGCTCTCTAAATAAACATGACCACTAGCTTATCTGTTTTCCATTTTATAAACACAGCAGAATTTTAGCTTTAAAACGGTTTTATATACTTTTTCTTTGTGATAGACTCATATTCAAGTCACAATTAGTTAGTGGTGTTTGCGAAGACAAGAATAAATAAATAAAAATCAATAAATATCATGGCGGAAAATGACATATACCTTCAATTTACAAACATTTTTTAAACTAACCAACCAACCAACTAACCAACTAACTAACTAACTAACTAACTAACTAACTAACTAACCTCCACAATGCAACGAGTCATTAAAAATACGGGTAAAACACCTGTAAGAAACCAATACAGGAAATTCCTTCAGATTAACAGTAATCGGGTCATGTTTTACTAATTTCCTTGTCCATATCACTGTTGCTCATATTTAACTCTATAAGCATTTATCTTAGGTGTATAACTCATCTCACACAGATCAGACGGCTTGATGAGGAGGGGTGCACTCCTACTTTTCAGAGTAATCCAAATTTTATTGATCATGGTGAACCATAAAATGGACTATAAAATAAAAAAGTCCCCATATACTTTAATTGAAGGAGGAATCTGAATCATATAGACATCAGAATAGTATAGAGACAGGATTGAAATTGTGACCGATGCAAAAACAAAAACTATATAGGCTATATATATATATATATATATATATATATATATACTATGTGTATATACATACACTATATAACTATATACACTATATAGTGGTTGAACATGAGTTATAATTCATTTTAGCCTAAGGGGCAGCAACTGTATATCAGAGCGCTGCCTTGTACCTAATTGCTTAGCAACTTTTATGATGACTGTTGTTCTTTATTACATATTATACTATAAATATTGTTCAATAAATGATATTTTATATAAATAATAGTAGTATTTAATAACATTAGCCCATTTGATTAGAAAAATGGTCTGTGTTAGTGATGGTGATGCACAGGGAACGTAATCAGGGAGAAACAGAACAGGTGTGGGAACTAATTAATCATCTTTCACAGACACAGGAACAGAAAGTAAAACCTGAAATCTAAGAACATTGTAACATACATAACATAAATAAAGCATAATGTGCATAGCATGAACGCACATTATTAGCAGAGTTTGCTAAGGCGAGCATCATTAGTACTACTTGGTCAGTTATATATATATATATATATATACTGTATATATATATATATTAGGGCTGGGCAAGTTAACGCGTTATTATCGCCTTAACGCATTAATTGATTAATGCCGGCAAAAATTTTATCGCGCATTAACGCAGTTTTTTTATTATTATGAAAGTCCGTTGCTCACTGGCTCTGAATACACATACAGACAAACCATGGGTCACAGGATGGGTGGGATGTTGATCAGTACTGGCTTGGGATGAGCGTCATCACGCGTCTCAACCAATGAGAGCATTTGGGGAGGGCCTAAGACTGCAGCAGCACTCACATGAAGCGCTCACGATTACATTATTTAGGCTAAGCATCACCATTCACAAACCACTGTCCACTGTTATTTTTAACAGAAAAGAATGCAACGAGCTCGTAATCAGACTTAATAAGCGGGAATCAGGACGTTTCAGATAGCACGAGAAGACAGCAGAGAAGCACTCTTGCTCAGCACAGTGGAGTGCATGGTTTTGTTAACTTTGTGGTTTATTATTTTGAGTCGTTTGGGACGCGGTAACACACAGCCCTCTCACAATGTATTGCTTTACAGATCTATCACTTTTGCCACGCAGAAATGTTCACGCAATCATGCTGCAATGTGAGCAATGTTAGCGCTCACACTCACTGATCTATATATAACTGAACTGCCCTCTGGCCCACCTCTTCCAAACGAGCCAGGGACGGCTAAACGAACCGCGCCCAAGTGCGGCACAGAGCGATCACACTAGTCAAATGAAAAGGGGTTTGGGAGTCAAACGCGCTCGGGCACAGTTAACATTGCCTAGAGTAAGTACACCCTTATTCACCCGTGTCCCGCACACACGAGTAGGGTTGCCACCTTCAGTGATGCAAAATAAGGGACACCCATTCACGGGGCGCGTTCTGGAGACTCCGTCGCTACGGAAATAAAGACGCCAAAATCACGCGCAAATGAGCTTCTCTAATACTTACGAAATTGATTTCATTATAATTGCTATTAGTATTATAAACAGTGCAAATACTTATTTGTTTATTCAAATATGTGTTGCCCTTTGTAAAATAGGGGACAAATCACTTTCCGTATTGATTTGATACGGGACGCATCATTTTGCCTTCAAATACGGGACGATTCCGTATTTTAAGGGATGGGTGACAACCCAACACACGAGTCTCTACCCGCCCGCACCCGCCCATCAAGTGTTGTCCCGCGACGCACTCTGCTGCTTTGGGTCCCGCGATCATGCAGGTCTCTACTCGGAAGGTGCCTGTTATTATGTTATGATCGAGGCTCTGGACTCTGAGCATAACTTGTTTTTCTATAACAAACTATAA
>NW_015643187.1:272751-273626 GCF_001515625.1 Sinocyclocheilus rhinocerous | reverse complement strand
CCGCCCGCACTCGCCCATCAAGTGTTGTCCCGCGACGCACTCTGCTGCTTTGGGTCCCGCGATCATGCAGGTCTCTACTCGGAAGGTGCCTGTTATTATGTTATGATCAAGGCTCTGGACTCTGAGCATATCTTGTTTTTCGATAACAAACTATAAAATATTTTCTATAAAAACGTTAATGCCCTGGCAGTGGCAAATAGCTTTGTTTTATATTTAATTTGATTACATTAATTTTATTGTCACGTAACACTGCCGGAAGGAACGATGGAGATGTAGAATAGCAAACACAGTCTTTTATTAAATCCAAACAGGGCTAAATCCACACCAGGAAGGGAAGATGACACTTTCACAACATGTAGACCCGACAAACAAAGACTGAACAGACTGGGGCTTAAATACACAGGATAACGAGAGAATTGGGAGGAACACAGGTGAACAGAATTACTATTTAAGAGACAACGAGGACAGGAACAGGAACGACCAAATAAGGGCACATGAGGGAGAAACTGGGTCACAGGGAGCAAAACACAACAAAGACAGTCCAATCCTGACAGTTATAAATTGAGATTTACAAGAAATATTTTAACTGCTACTATATAAAAGGAATACTGCTGTAAAAAAGCACCTTATTTGTTTAAAGTGTTTGCAAACCAAATGTTATTGCACTTTTGTTCATATACCAGTACTTTTAAATAAAAAGAGTGCACAATACAATTCTTTTGAATTCGTTATTGAATTTTATGCATAACAATGCGATTAATCGTGATTAAAAATTTTAATTGTTTCCCAGCACTAATATATATATATACACGTATATATGTGTATATATGTAGATATATGTGACCCTGGACCACAAAACCAGTCTTAAGTCACTG
>NW_015643187.1:271423-272073 GCF_001515625.1 Sinocyclocheilus rhinocerous | reverse complement strand
CCTGTCCCGCCATGGCCCCCTGAGCTCCCTGATCCGCCCTGGAGGTCTCCCGTGTCTCCGTCCTGTACCAGCCTCCAGGGCGCCCCCACACACACACACAATTGTTATGGCATGGGACGCGCCTTCCAGGAGGGGGGGAGTAATGTCAGTGTTGTGGACTTGTGTTTCCTTGTTTTACCCCTTTTTTGGTCTTGTTTCCTGTTCCTGTCCTCATTTTGTTTATTTGGTTCCAGCTGTGTTTTCCCTCATGTCATCATGTTCATTATTTCCAGGTGTTCCCTCATTAGTTTCCTTGTCTACTTAAGCCCTGTGCTTCCCTGTGTCTAGCGTCGGCTGTTAAACGTCATTCTTCAGTTCCTGTGGTTGTATCCATTTGTTTGTGTGATTTAAAGTCGAATAAGAAGTATTCTCCTGGATCTCCACGTTCCTTCCCCGAGTGATCGTGACAGTATGGGTCAAAATTATAGATTTTTCTTTTATGCCAAAAATCATTAGGATATTAAGTAAAGATCATGTTCCATGATATTTTGTAAATTTCCTACTGTAAATGTATTAAAACTTAATTTTTGATTAGTAATACGCATTGACTTCATTTGGACATCTTTAAAGGCAATTTATAAATTTTTTTTCAATATTTTGATTTTTTTTTT
>NW_015643187.1:266645-271114 GCF_001515625.1 Sinocyclocheilus rhinocerous | reverse complement strand
TTCTGTATTTCTTTTTTTTTTTTATAAATGTTTTACCTGTACTTTGAATATTACACTGCATTGCATTGTTTTTTAGAGTTAAAATGAATGGATAAAATGAATGGATAATGTCCTGTGATTCTCTGTTTCTGTTATTTTACGAATATATATATATGCATGTACTGTGTTATGTCATCATACCGGATTTTTAAGTGCTTGATTACACTAGGCTTACTGTAAGTTTGTGCTCTCAGCATATCATCTGGACAGGAACAGATGGCTACAAAAATAAAATAATAAAAGCATGGAAATAAGTACTAAAATTTACATATCTCAACGACTTAATAGACAGTGTGCCCACAGATGCCCTCGCCGACCTTGCAGATGTTTCCATTGACAATTAACTGATTTACATGGAATCTTTCTGTAAGAAAACCCTTGACCTGTCTGTCAAACAAAATATCTCTGCCCACACAGTCATAAAAAGATAACTGTGAAATGCAGAATTCAGCACAAATTATTGTCTGTTGCTCGCTGCTGGATCCTTCTGTCCCTAATTCTAGAAAATGAAAGTCATTCTGCTGACTGGATCCAAATCATTTCTTTCATTAGCGCTGAAGGTGTGTGTGAAGTGTGTGGATGTTGTGTGTGTGACTGTAGTCCTGCTGAACATCCAGTGGTTGGTCCATAAATTATCATTGTGTCACTGAACAAAGCACGTAACCTCAGGTTATTC
Organism: Sinocyclocheilus rhinocerous; assembly: GCF_001515625.1. Classification (NCBI taxonomy): domain Eukaryota; kingdom Metazoa; phylum Chordata; class Actinopteri; order Cypriniformes; family Cyprinidae; genus Sinocyclocheilus; species Sinocyclocheilus rhinocerous. The sequence continues at coordinate 270,399 of NW_015643187.1, read as the reverse complement.
GAGGGAGTTTATATCTGATAAGTGTACTATAAGTCACTTAGAGTAAAGTGTCTGTTAACTGACTACTTATTAGTGTATTTCAATGGTAGATTTAATCATTAAAATGCTTAAAAAGAAGCTCTGTTGGTCATTCCTGTTCTGCTGAACGCACTGAATTCATTTAAAAGTGAATATTGTTGTCATAATTGAAGATAATATGAAAGAGAATACCAGAGATTTCTATCTACCCTTGTAAAAAAGTGCACTTTGTATTAATATTTAAAATATATTTTTTATATATGCAACTTCCTATTTACAAATGCATAATTACTGTTATATAGCACATGACATACAAGTTTGAATATAAATAGAAGTTTTAATAGAAATGTTAGTAAGTTGGCATTTTTATTGATATGAAATTGTAGCAAAAGTGACAGTGCTCTAATAACAGTTATTAGCTCAATACATTAATAAATGACAATAGACACTGAACATGAATAAATACAGAAGGAAGTAAAACTGAAAATAGAAACATAAAATAGATGTAATAAAGACCAAGTTGCACTGAAAAAGAGTATAGATGAGCGGTAGTGATGCAGTTTACAGTGTGTCTCCTCCATTTGTTAATGTAGAAACAATTATGTTTGGAAAAGCAGCAAAAAATGGACAGAGTGTGAGCCAATCACAATGTTAAAAGGAAAACGTAATAGCTTTCTCTTTTTTGTGACTGGGTAAAGTAGATCAGGGAAATGTGGAACACTTTTTGCAATTTTCAAGAATTTGTCATTTTCTAATGTGGGACAGCTCGTGCTCAAATCTGGGACAGTATGTTTTGGGTTAGAAATAGTTTAATTTTTACAAAGTAAACGTAAAAAAACAGTCCTGGCTAAATGTGCCTACCCATGTCGGGCTAATTCATTTAGTAGGCCTACAGTGTGTTTGCTGTTTTTTAAGTTTGTCTGAAAAACTAGTAGCCTATGTGGAATATTAAATACAATATATAATAGAAACCATATACTATTTAAAAGAATTTATTACAAAAATGTCAGATTTCTGGCAGCAACAATAATAATAACCATGTACTGTAATGACGTCAGAAATGTAAAATTGGACAATGAAGATAGCAAAATAATTTAATAAATGATTTAAAAAAGATTGACTATATGTAAAGAACCTTTAAAGATCTTTAAGGGTTTTACTATGTCCACTTTTAATATTCAGCATAAATTCACAGATCACTATGACAGCTATTTTCTGATTAGAGAAAGGAAACAATAAATAGAAATTTTTCTGGAGGAAAAACAAACAAACAAAAAAAAACAATTATAGTTGTTAATTTTTGAAGTTAACATATTAAAAGTGTTTCAAAGGGAATATTACCAGATTGCTGATTGGTGTTGTACCTTAATAATTTATGGCTTTGTAAAAGTTTTCAAAGTTGGATGATTATTCAAAGTTTCACACTGAAAACTTGGAAAGTGTTACTTGTCACATTGCTACTTGCAGGGGCGGATTTAGTGAACTGGGGGCCCCAGGCAAAATATAGGAATGGGGCCCTATACAGTTGCACACATTTTCCTAGATCAACCTTGAGGTTCCTTTTTTGTTGTGATGCTTGCACGAAATAGCAACTGATTTACAGTTGAGATACAGGTTTTCACAAAAATAAAATAAATTATAAAATGATAAACTCACAATTGAGCGTTTAAACCAGGGGTGAGTCAGAAGTATAAATTAAAGCCCGTGTGCAAAGGCTATCTAATTCTAAACTTAAAAAAAACATTTATTTTTAGTTATTTTAACTGCAAATTTAAATAAAACTGAAAAGGCAATTATACATTTACATACCTAAGGATTATATCAAATAAAACATAACTGCATATGTGTCCTCTACTTGGTTCCTTCTCATAAATTAGTAAGCGGCGTTAAAAACAATTATAAGCATATAATACACACTGTTTCTCAATATTTAATTACAGCTTCAGATGCATAATATTTCCATCTCCTTCAAGCAGGATACACAAAAAGCACGTTCAACTTGGACGGTTGTCGTGGTAATAAACACCGTAAACAGCAACCGTTCGCGTGTCAGCGCTTAATGCGCATCTCCTATATGAAAAGCATTTTAGGGGGCCCTTGGCTTTTGGGGGCCCAAGGCGGTCACCTACCTTTGCCTAATGGGTAAGTCCGCCCCTGGTTACTTGAATAGTTTTTTTTCTTCAGTGAAGGTCTATCAGGTTATCTATTGTAACACCTTCAAGGTTACTCCAGAGACACTGAACATTGAACTTGATTGAACCGAAGGTTACAGAAACAAATTCCACAGACTCTGCAAAACTCATCACAGCAATGTCCGTTACATACCAAAAGCTTCATACTTAAAAGTTCCTTAGAAGTTTGTTCAAATCACTCTTAAAAATTAAGCTTCCAGAGCTGGATTTGCAACATAGAAGAACAATTTGTGGTTTCCCAAAGAACCTTTCAGTGATCAGTTCTTAAAAGAACTTTTCTTAGTGTAAAGATCATTGTGATAATCTGAAGAACCCCTTTCCACTATAAGAACTTTTTAAACAATGGAAAGATTCCATGGATGTTTGAGGTTCCTCACAGAACCATTAATGGCAAAAGAAAAGCATTGTCTTTAAGAGCATACCTAAGCATTTTTCACCACTTATCAGGTGTTGTGACAACAATGTAAAAAAAAAAAACAGTTACAAATAAGGAGAAATCAAGCAAAAACAGCAGATCTATTATCATAAAATCATGATATCTGAACAGTAACTTTGAGTGACAGTAGCTGGTGGTATCTGTCCTAATATAGGGGGATATTTATGATGAACCAGTTGTCTGTTCTTTATTGTGCTGCACGAATGTGAGTGGAGCTCGTCTTCTTCTGAGATGTCATTCCACATGATTTCACCACAGGACTCACATTCTGCTCATTTTCAATAAACACAACCAATAACATTTTTGTTGTTGCTACTGACATAACATCACCAAAACAGACCAGAGAAAATCCTCCAAGAGCGTTCCTCAGAATAGCTGACATTACATAGTCAAAGCACTGCCAAAATACTACTGGAATAAATTAGTAATGAACATCAAAGCTGAAATGACTGCAGCTTTGGCACTGTGATACGAAATAAATGCCAGAGGTAAATACAGATAACAAAATGGACCTCAAGTTATGATATATGTTATATATTGCACATAAAGTCCAAAGTGTTCCCAAGCAACTATTCCCCAGGCAGCCTACTCATGTGTTTAAACAAAACACTGCAAAATTGAAATGTAAGTTTGAAATAAAAGCATTATAAAGCTCTTTACAGCATATGAAGCTTTAAACTGTAATTAAGCTATCAAGTTGAGTTACTAATTAACTGATAAGCAAATGTGTTTCTAATGGCATTATTTTCCACAAAGTCCAACACGTAAGGATGGTCCTTGTAGACGTGCAACCTCTGACCTTTGAAACCCTGCGGTGTGACGTCTGCACCTGTGCTCAGAGCATGATGAGCATCTGCACACACACACACACACACACACACTATACATTATATATACATTACACACACACACACACACTATATATACATTATATATACACACACACACACACACACACACACACACACTATACATTATATATACACATTATATACACACACACACACACACACACACACATATATACACATTACACACACACACACACTACATTACATATACACATTATACACACACACACACACACACACACACACACACATACTAT
>NW_015643187.1:242338-266180 GCF_001515625.1 Sinocyclocheilus rhinocerous | reverse complement strand
GGGGGGGGTGCTGTGTATTAATTAATGAGGAAAAAAATTAACTTAAATGATTTTAGCAAATGGCTGCAATATAACAAAGAGTGAAAAATTTAAGGGGGTCTGAATACTTTCCGTACCCACTGTATATACATTATACACACACACACACACACACACACACACACACATATATATCAGCTCTTTTGCTTTGCTTATGCATGTAGAATAAGTGAATTGTGAAGACATAGATGCCTCCATGTGATATTGACAGTATGCATGATTGTTGACAGTTACTGTTAGTGTGTTGTAATCTGGGGCATGACAGTGTTTAATACTAAACCTCAGCTGCTGGCTTGGTTTAGCTGCTTGACCTGACCTCCACAGGTGATATTACTGGAGGAGCACAGCGTGTGACACACGATCTGACGGTTACGCCAGCAGAAAAACCCTAACGTTATTTGAAATGTGTGATACTCAAACACATTCCACTTGCTGCATAATAAACATTCCACATTTACAATATAAAGTATTATGGCAGTACAGTATAGCATCAGATAGTCATATTATCGTAATTTCAGATATACCATGTTATTGTATGTACCACATTTATATCACTAAACATTACCAAAAATGACATGTCCAAAAACAAATAAAAATAAAATGTTTTCATCAGATAAAGTAACGTGTCTTCTACATAGGAACGATGTAATGTTGATGTAAAAAAACATAGTTCTGGTATTTCTGAAGTTGAAATCATAATGATATTTATAATCTTTATCTTGGGCGTGTTTGCTGTCTCCACCTTAGATAGCAGGACATGCATTAATCACAGCTGAGATGGATAAAATACACTATATGGAATGCCATATAAATATACCAGTAAATATCAGGAGCCGTGTTGCCAAATTGGCTGGTTATACAGTCGGGCTGGATCGATTTGAATTGTGCAGGAAGAAAAAAAATGTTCTTGGCTGTTCAACAACACCCTCGAGAAAAAGTAGCAGCACTCTTACAGGAATAATACATTTTAAACAAATAAGCTTGAGTGAAACTGAATGTAATGCAGCAAGTCTACAGTTACATTTATAATCAAGTACTTAAGTAACTCTTTAAAACATGACAAATGTTAATAAATCATTATGATTTAAAATGCACTTTAATTAAATTCTGTAATCATTTGCTCACCCTCAAATTCAGACCTGTATAAGTTTCTTTCTTCTGCTGAACATAAATGAAGATATTTTGAAGAATATTGGTAACCAAACAGTTGCTTGTAGCCATTGACTTTCATAGTATTGTCCTTATAATCTATGGAAATCAATGGCTAAATGTTTGGTTACCAACAGTCTTCAAAATATATTTATATTTTATATGATGAAAGTGTACTTTATCTAAGTACACCTAAGTGGCCATTTATTCAATAGTGTTTTACACTATTTAATAAATCTATCTATCTATCTAGTCAGCAAGGCTTCCAAAACTTGTATATAATACTGTGTTTCCTTGTGGCTCGAAGACTGAGAGCATAAGGCTTATCACAAAAATGTACCACAAACTTTTGTATGTTATAGATATTATTGTCTTCTAAAGCGCATATCTCTTTGACCACTAGAGGGCACACGGTGACAGACAGAACAATCTTGCAGGAGCTCTTAAAGCTATAGTTCCACCCAAACATTCTGTCATTATTTCTTCCACACATGGCGTTTCGAACATGTATGACTTTATTTCTTCTGTAGAAGACAAAAGAAGATGTTAAGACAAAGTCACCATTTACTTTTTTTAAAGATGCAATGAAAATGAATGGTGACTGCAGCTGCCAGTCGCTCACGTTCTGCCTAGCTTTTGTGCTCCACAGAAGAAAGTCAAACAGATTTGAAATGGCATGAGGGGGAGTAAATGAAGATAGAATTATTAATTGTTGAATGAACTATACCGATAAGGTTATTAAAGAAAAGGTAAAGCTTGCCATTCCCCGTCAGAGTCATTTATATATAAACCATTTGAAGTTTGATTCGTTCTCACAGCTCTGAACACTGCGATTTTGTGATGCTTTAAGTACTTCCTTATATGTATTTAATTTCAGTTAATTTACAATTGCTTCTAATGTTTCTGAAATATGGTTCAAGTGTGATGCCGAATGAACTGACAAGCATTTATGATAAACATTTTTATATTGAGATTTGTTGAAATACATTATGTCATGTATTTAAAAATATTTCTTAATTTTTACACATTTGTAATGTTGAGGTTCCAATTTAAAATATATTAACACCCTACAGATAAAACTGTAATTACTTAGCACTAAATGTGATTTAGTGTGTTTGTCAACACATCACATAAGTGTACTTCGTTAAAGCATGACACAAGATTATTGAAATATGATGTAAATAAAAATGTAGTGGTAAAAAAAAGTTTACTGTACATTTTTTAATGTGTTTTAATGTGTTGGTTTGGGTTTTTAATATGAATTAACTCAATATTACAAGTTTTTTAAAGTATAGTAACTTTTTAATGTCGTTTTAGCTAACATTTCGTCTTAATGCGTGTTAGTTTAACAAATTCATCTGTTAAGTCTATTGCAGATACAGATATTTATAAATGCGTATAACTACGTTGCAGACCCACAGTCAACTTGCTCTCGAGGGCTCACAGACCTGCGTTGACCATTCCAATATGACGGACGGCTTACATATTGCGGCCAATAGAAGCTGCTAATATACCTATACATATCTATGGTCTCAACCAGTTGCATGGACTATCTGTTTGATGGCAGATGAGGGAATGTTCAAGAAACCTGTTTGACAACAGTATGCATGAGTATGCTAATCTGTATACTATGCTAATTCTCTAGTCCTATATGAGTTCAGTAATGTGTGTGGATTTGAGTTCTCAAGTCACAGAAACAGGACTGTGCTCTAAACTCAAGAATTCCCAACTTGGGACCATATTTGCTCCTCATAAATCAGACCAAAGCACACATATATCCTGCACAAACACCAAACACAAAGACCCTTCATCACATATTAGCAAACATCAGCTGAGGTCATTGTGGTTCACTGTCAGTGGTCTGAGATGTGTTTTTAGAGGAAACTTGAAAAGATTCATCCTGTTTGTTGTGCGAAGAAAGCCTCTTTCCCATGAGCCACACTAACACTTAACCCTACACACACACACACACACCGGTCGTCTCTCCTCTGGTCTAACAGAGGTTTCCAGGGCTCCGCTGCTTCCACAAACACAGTTCTTACCACACAGACCCTCCACGGTTCAGCCGTGGTGGAAAACTGTTCTGACAGTAATCGGTTCACACACACCAGCCGTCACACACACACTTGTCATCTCAAGGCAGTGCAAAAACCAAATAAATGTAGAGAGAGTGGGGGAATTCATATTTTTCCACGTCAGGACTTCATTTGATCTCGCCTTGGTGTTGAGTTAGTGGTAGCAATTTCCAGTCAAGGTTACCCATCAAAACTAATTTATCAGCTCATGCTGGTTTAACCGAACACACTCTCTTTATATATCGGCACACACACACTAAATCGTCTCGGGTTACACATGTAACCATGGTTCCCTGAGAGGGAACTCCACGCTGCGCCCCCTAGGGGGCACATTGGGGAATGCAGCCTGCATGACCGGTGTCTGAAGCACGTGTGAAACAACGCCAATCTATTGGTCCACGTGGCCCATGACGTCATAGATGGGGTGCCCGGAAGTATAAAAGGGCACCTGCTGAATACGTCATCCACTTAGCTGTCTGAAGGAGACGCAAACAGGCAGGCCGAAGGTTCCGTATCAGTTACAAAATATTATTACTTACCTACAAGACCCTTAATGGTTTAGCTCCTGCGTATCTAACTAGTTTTCTACCACGCTATAATCCATCACGCTCCCTAAGGTCGCAAAACTCTGGACTTTTGGTAGTACCTAGGATAGCAAAGTCCACTAAAGGAGGTAGAGCTTTTTCGCATTTGGCCCCCAAACTCTGGAATAGCCTCCCTGCAAACAAGCCTGCACTGGCCCTTTACTGGCCCACTTAGGGCTAGCCCAAGGGCCCCCAGCGGGCTGCCAGCGCAGGGACCCTGAGAATTTGCTCATTGGCAAAACGTTGGCCCCTTAGCACAGGCCCTACATGGGCAGCCCTCACTTAGCCTCCAGGAAGCCATCACTAGGCCCACACAGGGCCTGCACTATTAATCTACAACAATACATCTGTTTCACTTTAATACTTTGGGAAAAACATTTATTATACATCTGAAATGGATGCAGTCACCACATAACTAATGTCTGTAATTATCAAAAATGTACAGGAGTCAAAGGGATTTCAAATCAATTTATTAAATACAAAATAGAAAACATTCAATTCAGGTTAATACAGCTACATATAGCCAGAAATGTAAATACACAAAAGTACACACAAAAAAGAAAGAAAGAAAACAAAGCAATGTAAGATTGTATTATTTCGTCATGTGAAAGTTGATGTGTGTGAAAGTCTTATCTGTAGTGCATCAATGTCCAAACACTTTCCATAGCTGAAGTTGGCTGATAACAAATGAATAATCCAACCTCTTGTATGACTGATAGCAAATGAATAATCCAACCTCTTGTAATGAAAACACACCACAGCTCTCAAACACCAGACTCTTCCTAACCAGGAACAGTGAAAAATAGTCGAGACTATGGTCCCACGTCGAAAACAACTTTAAATCCATATTCAAACTGGACCATGATGTGGTGACCTCACCAATAAAGAGTCCTTCTAAAATGCATACAAATACACTGTCTTAAACACTTAGCATCAATGCAGACGTAGGCCATACATACATGTAACATCTCTGCAAAAAACATCAGCAATGTACAAAAGAAAAAACTCCTTACTTTAGACTGGGCTTGAAATGACACATTTCCCAACCAGGACACAGCACAATGTGCTCAGCAGGTGAGCCATGCTGGCTACTGCTGCTTGTTATTGCTAACTCCCTCTACCACATGGCTTTACTTAAGGAAACCTAAAACACCCTAGCACCCCTAGTGGTAAGGAAGAAAACTGCCCACAAAATTCTTATTAACAGGCTCATGTCTATTACACCTCAGATATGACTAGTGAGATCCACTTTCCTGCAGAGTTTAGCTCCAACTTTGATCAAACTCACCAAACTGTGATTTTCTAATGATCCTGAAGACATTGATTAGCATGCTCAGGTGTGTTTGATTAAGGTTAGAACTAAACTCTGCAGGAAAAGTGGATCTTGTGAGCCAGATTTGAGGATCCCTGGCCTATATGAAACAACAGGTTCTGAAAAGGTCTCTTTTGGTTTGAGCCATTGCAGTTCAATTGAATGGTTAAAGAATTATTAAGGAATTATTATTCCTTAGCTTGGGTTGAACAAATAATTTCTGCTTGGTTGGAACAGCAGCTACGCTAATTATGTCTCTATTTGTTTCTCTGTTTCTGCCACGGGATTAGGGTTGCAAAGGGGTGGTTTGGAAAGTTTCCGGAAACTTTCCAAAAATTCCTGGAATATTCCAAAAAATACTGGAACATTTCCAAAATTTCTGGAATGTTTCCGAAATTTACTGGACATTTTCCACCTTTTTGCAACCCTACACAGGATTGACATCCCGTGGTAACTAGGAATTACACAAGTCTCAGTCTGGATCCAGTCCTTACAAAGACCTGAGATGACCGAAAACCTGAGAAGAGATGATGTCAACCCCTCAGAGGGCCTCAGATGATGCCAACCCTGAAACAACATAAACTACCAAATTTTGCTACAAGTTTGATTGCAACATATAGAGTTAATAGTGTACATCGTCTGTTTGATTACGTCATTAACTGAATTTTACCGTATATTTATGCCATATATAACAAGACGTTCCCCTTCTAGGGAACTCCACACTGCGCCCCCTAGGGGGCACATTGGGGAACGAAATCAAACCATGCTGTGCTGAGGCGCATACCTGTCAACCTGGTGGGGGAGCACCAAGGAAGCGACAGACATACACCTTTCCTCAGAAAGGGGCCATGCCACTGACGCCACGGGCCGCTCACACAACTTGACAGAAATGGGGAACCCGATTAGACCAAGGGGAACATCCCACCCAAGTTAAGAGAACAACTATCCTCAGATAACTATGCTATGTGAGCCATATAATCCTGGATACACAAGACCACTGAACAGACTAACTAGAAAGCCTCTAGAGGAGCTCAAAGATAGCTACTTAAGTCCCGGTAAGAAGAAATAGCTGCTGAGCTAGAACACAGCTATCCTCAGATAGTTGTATTCAAGTAAGCCCTTCCTGCCACAACAATGGCTGTTATATAACCACCCTCAAATGGCTATACTAAGGAGGCCCCCAATCCGTGTCAGTCCCACAGTAGGCTAGCGAAGCACCGTGTCATTGACCAGGAGCTCACAAGAGGGAGATCTGGAACATCAGTAAATGATTCGCTAAGAGCGAGCACATAAATGTCATCAGTCCGAGATCAAAGCCTGATGTAAGCCGTGGCCAAAACACTAGAGGGCTGGACACAGCTATCCTCGAATAGCAGTTCCCTCAGATAAGGCTGAAGACAGGACAAAGACTTCAGTGCTTACTTGAGAGAGCTTGTGCCAAGGGGAACCCAAGCCAGGCTAGAACATATGGCACTTTTCCACTGCATGGTATGTCACGGTACGGTTCACTTTTGGGGGGTATTCCACTGGGTACAGTACCTGGTACCTGGTACTTTTTTCAGTACCACCTCGGTTGAGGTTCCAAGCAAACCGTACCGTTACCAAAACGTGATGCGTAAACTCTGCTGATCACTGATTGGCTGGAGAGAATCGTCACTACCTGCGTCACTGAACTTGCGACACAATCTGTTGAGGAAGTACAGATGTTCCTCTCGTTGATAGCAGAGGAGCGGATCCAGCGAGAGCTTGATGGGGCGACGCGGAATGAAAAAGTTTTTCAGGAGTAGAGCAGTAGAGGCGGCGCAACTATAACGACGTGCATAATTTCCGCCCCCTCTAAAGCAGTACTAAACTGCAGTGGAAACGCAAACCGAGCTGTGCCGAGCCGTGCCGTATTGAGCCTGCCGAGCCGAGTCGTACCACGCAGTGGAAAAGCGCCAATAGCTGCCCTCAGACCGCCATATTCCAGATCAAAGTAAGCTTGAGCTGGAGCATAACCATCCACAGACAGCTACACTCTGAGCAGGGACTGCTCACTTAAAACCCTGAAGTGGGAGAGCAGTGTACTCAGCCCAAACTCACTAAGTGGGATTCAGAGTGACCACCCACTTAAAACTACTGGGAGGCAGCCCACTCCTAAACCCATCTGGCTTAATACAGGAAGGAACATTACCCATAACCACTCTAGGTGCTGAAACACCCTGGGAGAGAAAGCTTGCAAGCATCTCTCCACAGAGTATTAAAATATATTCACGCCCAGCAAGGCTCTCCACACACAAGAACATGCATATTAGAGAGGCACGGCCAAACTGAATATAGCACCGCCCACAATCTCGCAGGATCAGGCTGAAACTATTCTGTGCTCACACTTCATCGTCATAACAACCCAATAGTATTTGCAGCATCTGACAACCCATTTAAAGAGAGTGTGCGGATCCAGCAGATCAAAGTGATCAACACGAGCTGGGATAAACTGTGCCACAGCAATGGCGAACCGGGCCGTGAGACACAAACGGTTCGTCCCGCATCCCTCGGGAATAGGAACAAACGCGAGCAGAGCCTAGACATCATGACTCATCACGATGAGCGTGTAACTCTGAACGTGCGTGCTTTTCGCTGAGACAAACGCAAAAGCAGAATATGCCCTCAAGTGTTAGAATCCAAACACGGAGGCACACATTCCCTCAGGTGCTGCTCGACTCAAGCGCTATACACGGGATCGATAACCCAAAAGAGCATCTTAACCCCACGAGTCCCGCGATCCGAGTCTTCGCCGAACCTCAGCAGCAGCGCGATCCGAACCGCGTGACGGAAATGCTTGTCACTCATCTCTCGAGAAGAGGGACAAACGCGAACGGAGCTTCTCATTGGAGACACTCACAATGAGCACGTTCAGAGCCCTCGACTGAAAGTGCAAGCTCCTGACCAAGACACATTACGCATAGATTGTGTGTGTCCTCAAGTGTCAGAAACCTCGGGCACGGAGGCACACACTTTTCACAACGCTCACCCACCTTGGTCTATCACACGCACTTCAAACAGACGACTCCTGAAGACAGCAAAGAGGATGATGCATTCAGCAGGTGCCCTTTTATACTTCCGGGCATCCTGCCTATGACGTCATGGGCCAGGTGGACCAATAGATTGGCGTTGTTTCACGCGTGCTTCAGACACCGGTCATGCAGGCTGCATTCCCCAATGTGCCCCCTAGGGGGCGTAGCGTGGAGTTCCCTAGAAGGGGAACTGCTACGTTTGGAATAAAACGGTTGCTAATGTGCTTGGCCTTTTATTTGCTGCAACTATTTTTTATTATTTTAGTACTATTTTCACAATAATTTGTGCATTTTAAAAACTCTCAATACTGATGTCCAAACAGATTGGCAAAAACCTTTTGTGTGTAAAAAATGTGTAAGCGTGTATTCATTCAATTTAAGACTGGAATACACATAACTTTTGCTCAGATTTTTGCCCCTGTTTTTTTTTTTTTTTTGTCTGGATGGGTTGAACATTGTTGCTGAAAATCTGTGCAAGTCTGCAGATTTTGGCCAGTCGGAGTTGACAGATTTCATAGAAAATCATCACATAGTGTATGATGTTCACATGTTTGATAGTTTGAGCCAATTTTCAGGTTGCTGCTTGATTTTGTTGTATTCAGAATTACTTTAAAGTCTGGCAGTGTGTGGTCCTTAGTTGTTTAGTGTATGATGGCCATTTTTTCCCCTCTGTAACCATTTACACAGTTGGCAAGCATATGATGACTAGTATTTCAAAATCTTTTTTTTTTCTATTTATTTAAATAGATTTGACTATCACTTAATTGTAACTTTTTATGTTTGTTTAAAGTATCAACATCTAGCCTAAATCATGCATTTAAATACATAACAAACCTAATAAATTCTCAATTGAATATTAAATATTGCATTCCAAACAGTTAATTTACATCTCCTGCATTTTTCGGTCTATGTTCTGTTATCTTATCATAAAAAAAGCAAAAAATAAAAACAAAACAAAATAAAAGCTACTTTCATACAAGAAAACAGATACATTTACAACAAACCCTTCCTTTAGATCTCATGGACTCACATCAGTATGAGCCCAAGTGTTCTTACAGCATAACAGCATGCTCCCTGCAGTTACACTCTCAGCATGTTTGAAAATGAACGCAGGCTGTTGTGTCAGAACTTTATTACTGAATTGCAACCTGAAGTTGATAGCTCTTCTATATTCTCTTCAGATGATCATGACCCGAGGGGCACTGAGAAACTGCTTTTATAAATTACATGAGGATAGTATAGAATAGAGCATGATAAAACAGAATCGTTTTTGCTCATTCTGCCCCACCAAAGGTAAATAAGTGCATATGTGCTCTATCAACACAACTTGACTGATAAACTCTTGATTTCCGGAAGGACAAGAAAGCATACTCAGTAACTGTGCTGTTTCTTTGACCACCAGGGGGAGCTAGTCCCTATAGCGACGTCAAGTCGTGTTATCATTTCATCTTCTCATTTTTCTACCACGGGATAGTTTTGCAATTGAAAACTGGACCACAGTGAATGACTGCAAGAGTACTATCATCTTGAAAGTAAGGCACACTTAAGCACTCTAATACATCTATACTTGTACACAAATTAGGTTTAACCAGATATTGTCTGCTTTCCGTTCTCTCCAAGTTAGAGAAAACGTGCGCAGAAAGCTCAAACGACGTGTTCTTTGAATTTCGTTTAGCTTGAATCTGCAGGAAGTTTTGTAAGTTTTATTGCGCCTACCTGATTTTCAGCGTCTTGTGACCTAAACTCTTTTAATCGCCGTCAAGTTTTAAAAAACCTAAAAACTCCTCTTTAGACCATCGTGTTCTGTTCCATTTGTGCTCATTCTAAAATGCTTTATGTATGTGCAATCATCACTATTGAAACATATTTATTTATTTTAATTTGTGTGCCATTGTAATTTCACTCGGATATAAAAGATGATCCAATTTACATTTCTTACTTGCCTTAAAAACATAAAGTAGTATTATTACACTACCGTCCACAGGGCTTGAACTTTTTTGCTCACAGCCACTGTGGCTAGGAGTTTTCCAAAATGTCTAGTCACTCAGCATTTTCACTGGCCACATTTGTTGCTGGGAAATTACTTTTTATATGATTAAAGTTACTGCATACTAAAATTTACTTAAATTGATTTCCAGGCCATTTTTCTTTTTGCCTATAAAACGGCAGTTTTTTCCTAACCTTATTAAATGTGTCACGATTGTGTCAAGAAAGGCACATGCAGACGATGATAAATTCAACAAGTAGTTTAATAATATCCAGGAAGAAGATAATCCACAGAGATGAGGGGTTGACACACACCAATTCAAACGTAATACCGGACAAAGTCTAGAACCAAAGAGTGAGTTTAAATAAGGCAGGCAGCTGATGACAAACAGGTGATGGGAATTAACTAATGAGCACTAATGAATCAATGAACTAAACAAGGGCACAGAAGAACTAAAGAGACCAGATGATGAAACAAAGTGAAAACACAACAAAACAGTTCATAACTGTTACAGGTCGCCCCCTCCCCCCCTGAAGGCGTGACCTCGAGCCGTAGAAGACCCAACAGTGGAGGGAGGGCGGGGGTTTTGGAGTGGGACGAGGAGTAGGAGAAGGGCTGGCAGGAGGGCAGGCAGATGACAAGGGTGGCTTTGATGGTGGGAGGAGCCACGGAAGATACAGGAGGATCCCTGGAGGAACAGACGGAGGGAGGAGCCAGGGTGATGACAGAAGGGAACCGGAGCAGGAGGAGGAGCCAGGCGGGACCCAGGCCGCAGCCATGATGGCGGCCCACGGTGGAGCCGACGGAGGGAGGAGCCATGGTGGAGGAAGGGCTGACGCTCCAGGGGGCCGACCGACGGCGGCGGAGCAGGTGGAGGAGGAGTCCGAGGCGGAGACGGAGAGCCGATGAGCCAGGGTGACGAGGAGGATCCGGAGGGCCAAGGCGGAGCAGATGTCGCCGGCGACCGAGGCGGAGGCGGGGATCCGGAAGGCCGCAGTGGAGTCCGAGCGACAGAGGACCACGGTGGAGCCGGAGGGAAGGAGGAGCCTGACAGAGTCAGAGGGACGAGGCGCAGCCGGAGGAGTGGAGTCCCGAGGCAGTGGATGGTCGACGACAGACCAAGGGACAAGGGAGCCCGGCTGAGCTGGTGGACTGACGGGCCACGGTGGAGAGGATGGAGCTAGGAGCCATGGTGGAGCCGCTGGGTCGAAGGGCCAAGGCGGATTCCAGGACTCAGAGGCTGGAGGCGGAGAAAAGGGATCCTCCAGCCATGATGCCGATGGAGAGTGGCAGACCCACGGCGAATCCATTACACAGATGGTGGGCTGAGGGTGAGCAGAGGGGCTGACAGGAACCAGCGGTGGCGATGGTGAAACAGGGATGACAGGAGTAGGCAGGAGAGGAGGGTGGGTGGGAAATCCAGATGGGTAAACCCACACACACCATATTGCGACTCCCAACACTGGGAGCACGGCGGACATGGGAACGACATCTGTGGTCGTTTCTGGGCATGCAGAGAGTTCAGGACGGGCAGGCAGTTCAGGGCAGACAGAGAGCTCAGATGAAGGCGGAAGAAGAGGGGGCATGTCTGCATACAAATCCCAGTTATCGTCCATTGAGCTCAGCTCACCCTCAGCCATGGTGCAGTGGGCGGAGCTTCCCTCCGCGCTCTCCATAGCACTCTCCCCCGTGGCGAGCTCTATAGCTGGCTCTCGCACCTGGTCTGACGTCACGGGCTCTGTCTCCAAGGCGATCCTCAGCACTGTCGCATTCACTGGCGATGGCTCGTCGGTCGCGGCGGGCTCTGGCTCTCCGTCAGCGGTGGGCCAGATGATGGGCTGGGCTCTGGGTCATGAGTGGGGCTGGTGTTGTCGTCCGCAATGTCCATGGTGAGTGGGGATTTGCAGGACACCAGCAGCCACTCAGTGAAGGTGGTGAGGCTCTCTAAAATGTAAATGTAAAATTCTAAAATGTAAGTCACTTAATATTAACTAGGCCTACTCATTTGAACTCTTGCATAAAACAAATGTCAAATTTGCCCCAGTTTTCAGGGAAAACTGCACTCTTTTGGTCGTGTCATGTTGCGTAGCTAGGTTATATTTTATGTTATAAATATAAAAACTACCTTTTTACCGAAGTATGTATCTTCTGTGTGCACTGGTGTTTATTTGTTTTGATTTCTCTTTCACATGCCCCTTCAAAAAACCACTTGTCCCGGACAAGCATTATTTTGAGCTCTGTTAAAGTAGGTTAAATTCAACCTGCCAACGTGGCTAGTGGGAGTGACCATGTAACATGCCACTGCTGAAATCCACCCGCATTTGGTGGGTTGGCTGGTGTTAATGTCAAGTCCTGATCGTCCATACATTTATAATGGTCAATATACAGTATATAGGCCTAATACCTGATTTCCCCCCCTTTTCATATTCATAGATGGATATTTCAATGAAACGGTGGTCACTGGACTAAAAATGTTCCCAGTTTTCATTTTAGAAATTTGATCACCTTGCAAGAAGTAAGCCAATCAGATTAGATGATTTTCAGGTGAGGCCATCACACCATACACACAAAAGTGAAATTAGCTGATAAGAATAATAAGTCTCTTAAAAAGGCTGAACTTTGAACTCTACAGTATGAATATTCAAGAGAGAATGCTTTATCAGATGATA
This sequence comes from Sinocyclocheilus rhinocerous, assembly GCF_001515625.1. NCBI lineage: Eukaryota > Metazoa > Chordata > Actinopteri > Cypriniformes > Cyprinidae > Sinocyclocheilus > Sinocyclocheilus rhinocerous. The sequence goes on along the minus strand of NW_015643187.1, from coordinate 253,312 downwards.
ATGCATCACTCATAGTGGTCAAGTGAGATTACAGGCGATGATGGTGATGATGATGATGAAGGTGGCTGAGCCATCTTTGTGGTTTTGCCTCCTTTCCATTCATCACTTGGCTGCTGACGGACTGAACTTACACACACCACACACACACACACACACAGAGATTACAGGCGATGATGGTGATGATGATGATGAAGGTGGCTGAGCCATCTTTGTGGTTTTGCCTCCTTTCCATTCATCACTTGGCTGCTGACGGACTGAACTTACACACACCACACACACACACACACACACACACACACACACACACACACACACACACACAGACACACACACACACACACACACACACACACGTACACGTGTACACACTTACTGTAAATCCTGCCAGACCACAAGGTGCACATTACAAACACACACCAGAAAATTATATCATATATGTCATGGTGATACTTTTCCAAAGCAATTTCAGAAAACTTCATAATTGCATTCTGTGATGACTTTTCATAACGTGTCTTACCGTATGTTCAGTATGTGTGTGTGTGTGTGTGTGGTTTATAGCTGAAATCAAGTTTCAACTAATAATCAAAAGGGAGTTATAATCTGATGTCATAGCAGAACCTTTTTAAATGTAACAAACAATGTTGTCTTTTGTTTTCTAATATTCACACTCAGGTCCCCCTGTAAGTGAATTGAAGAGTGTTTTATTTTTATTATAAATTAATTATTATAAATTTATTATTGCCAATTATCGTCATATTTCTGACATATATTTTAGCCTTCACTTTGATGTACTAAAAACTAATTTGGTTCAGTTTGGTAAATGAGGTTTTTACAAACCAGCTTTCTGACCCCTGAAATGAACCAAATAGAAAACCATCTATTTACCTTGAATAAAAAGTTATCAAAATTTAGTTAAGCTTACCAGAAGAACCTACAGTGTAACACCAAAACTTTTTTTTTTTTTTTAATTACCCATAACCATAGGATTTTGCAAAACATTTACAAATATATTTTGAATGATTGTGTATAATGCTGAAACGTAATAGATGGATGTTCTAAATGTTTCATGTGAAACATAAAAGTATTTTATGCATACATAAAAAATAGGGATGCACCGAAATGAAAATTCTTCATAATAATTAAATAATAATAATGAAACACTTGACCTAAGACCGAATACAGAATACCGAACACGGTTTTTCACTCCCCGCCCCCCCCAAAAGAAAAAAAGAAAAGAAAAAAAAAAAATACAATTTAAAATGATTTATTTAACACAGAACATTTTTAACAATTCAGCAGACATTATACCAACAAAACAGAATATAACTTATATATATATATATATATATATATATTTGCCATCTTTGAGCCCCCTTCTTGCATAGCCTCTGTTAGGCCTATAACTGACTGCTGAAAGAATGTAACATACTCTAAACTCCTACAACAAAAAAGTAATCATCCTAGACAACTTCTACTTGCCTACTTCTTAAGGAAAAGTGGCAGGTTCTTCTTTATGAAAAGTAGCTTCTTTGCTTTCTCACATGAAAGTCAGTTCCTCTTGTCATCAATGACATGAGATGCAGCACTAAACAGCCTCTCGCTGTCAGTGCTTGTGCTCTCTGAGCACATGATAAAAAATATAGGTAACACTTTACAATAAGGTTCCATAAGTTAACGTTATTTAATGCATTAACATTAACTAACATTGAGCAATATGTTTGTTACACTATTTATTAATCGTTGTTAATGTAAGTTAATAAAAAATACAATTGTTCTTTGTTAGTTAATTTTAGCATAAGTACATTAACTAATGTTAAGAAATACAACTTTTGATTTTAGTACTGTATTAGTAAATGTTGAAATTAACATTAACTAAGTTTAATAAATGCTTTAGATGTATTTTCATTATTAGTTCATGTTAACTAATTTAGTTGTTAACAAATGGAAGCTTATAAGGTGTTACCAAAATATAAATAAAATCTTTCATTCATTTCCCGTCTCTACAAGTAACCCACCTGGGTGCCATCTTTGCCAGGTCAGGAAAGCGGCCTTGATTGGTCCTCCAATTGCTAATTGTTGAGCAGTTAAGCTTGTTCTCTGTCTTGCACATGTTATACAGCGATGCTGTGCGCGGCTTTACAGGCACTTTTTCTATAGCTGTCTCTGACCTCTCCTGCGCTGTGTGTCCCCTGACCATCTCCATCACCAAACGGCTTTCCCAAATCCAATTCAGCCTGGAACTTTTCTCGTGTGCACTGCTTTTTCCCCACATCCAAGTAATGATCTTTATATTGTGGATCAAGTACAGTCACAATGCAACACAGGGGTTTGGAGTCTGCCTGACCAAATTGTGTGCTGACATCCTCTAAGAGAGTGATCTGTTTCAGCCTCTTTGTTTAGAAGACTCTTTAGTGCTACAAGTAAGGGAATAACGTCTGCCACAGATGCATCAGATGAGTTTATCTCTTTTGTTAGCTGCTCAAAGGGGGCGAGAAGAGAGACAACGTTCTCGATTAACACCCTCTGGTATGTGGTAAATATCTCGGGCAGATCATGATCTGCTATGTATGCATCCAGGACTCGCTTTTGTGCAAAAAGTCTTTCCAATACTGTTCCACATCTTGTTGGAAACGTTTTGGTGGCATTACAAACTACTCTTGGATAGATTTTAGGTGCGCATAGGCAAGAGGAGAATGCTTAAAGTGGCCAACAATTTTCCTGCCTATCGCTATCATATCCTCTATACTGCGCTGACTCAACAATCTGTCATTGACCGCTAGTTGAATTGTGTGGGCCAGGCACCGTATGCCTTTCAGATCGCTGTCATCCAAGGCTTTGGCCATATTTCTTGCATCGTCACTGACTACAACATGCACTTTAGATCGGTCGATACACCACGTATCAAACATGTTGGCGAATGCTTTGGAGATGGCTGCAGCTGTATGGGACGCCCTAAACTCCCAAGTGAAGCACAACCTCTTGTAGTTTGAAATCTGTGTCGATCCACTGTGCCGTTAAACTCAGCATACTGGTGGAGCTTGCGTCCGAGCTCCATATATATGACGTGAAGCTGAGGGCTGCAATATCTGTAGCCAAGAGCTCATGGACTTGAGTTGAAATGATGATATACATCTCAGGTAAGCATACATCTGAGAAATAACGTCTACTAGGCATGGTGTAACGGGGCTCAATATAGTCCATAAGCCTGCGAAATCCAACGTCCTTTACAACCTAAAATGGTTGATCATCCAAGGCAATGAATTCCATTATCTTTTTAGTAATGCCTTTAGCCTTGGCACTGTCATTGGCAAACTTTTTGTCGTTTCTAAGAAGTCAGCCACAGATGGAGTGGGTGTGCTCGTGCTGGGACTGGGAGGAGGAACTTTGCTTTTCGCTGCTGCCGTGTCTTTCTCGTACTCTGCATGCTGTTCAGGGGGTCTTGAATTTAAATGGTAAATTAAACTTGTAGTACTGTACGTTTTTGCAGATGCACCCCCTCTAGATAATTCAGCAGAACAGTGTCTGCAAACGGCCAATTTTGTGTCTTTCTCAGATACTTTAATATGCCTCCACACTGCCGACATGTTTGCTGCATTTACAAAGCGCGCGTCTCTCACTTTCTATGCTGGGTGCTATTTGACCGCGTCATCAAAAACGTCGTTGTTAGAAATTATTTGGTCTTTTCACTTGTTCAGCTAAACACCAAATGTGTTTTATTTTTTTTGCCATTTTCGACTTAATTATTTCGGTTGCCAAACATTCGGTGCATCCCTAATGAAAAATGGTATAAATTATTTCTTATATATATATGTATATACCTACATATACAATTGCAAGAAAAAGTAAGTGATCCATTTTCATTTTTTTTTTTGGTTTTCTGCATAAATTGGTCATGAAATTTTATTTTATTTTCACCAAAGTCACAAATATCAACAAACACAATATTTCTAAGTTGATAAAACACAAACAATCATCATCTTTCATGTTTTTATTGAGCACACTCATCAAACATGCAAAGTGATGGTGGAAAAATAAGTGAAACACTAGGCTTCTGGTGTCTCTAAATGCCAACTGGAGTCAGATGTTAGGAAACCAGGAGTTCAATCAATGAAACGAAAATAAAGGTGTGGTTTAGAGCTAAATTTGCTTATATAAACACCCAAACAGTGTCAGTGTGCTATTTACAAGCAGCATTAGCTGATGTGAGCCATGCCTGGCAAAAAAGACATCTCAGAAGACCTATGATCAAGAGTTGTTGATATGCATCAGAGTAATCTCAAAGACTTTAGATATTCATCAGTCTACAGTTAGTTAGACAAATTGTCTAACTAGGGGGACGATATGGTACTTTGGCTACTTTCTATAGAAGTGGGTGCCCAGCTAAGATCTCTCCAAAGACACCACACATAATGCTCAAAGAGGTGAAAAAGAACCCTAGAGTAACAGCTAAAGACTTAAAGGATTCATTGAAGCTGGTTAACATCTCCGTTCATGAGTCAACCATATGTAAAACATTGAACCTTTTGGAGTGGCCCAGTCAAGCCCAGACCTCAACCCAATGGAGATGCTGCGGAATGACCTCGAGAGCCATTCACATCAGATGTCCTAAGAATATGGGTGAGCCGAAGCAGTTCTGTAAGGAAGAATGGTCCAAAATAATTCCTGGACGTTGTGCAGGACTAATACACAGCTACAGGAAGCACCTGCTTGAGGTTATGGCTGCAAAAGGTGGTTCATTAAACTTTATATGTTTAATGGTTGTGTTCAATAAAGAGATGAAAGATCATGCCTGTTTGTGTTTTATTAGCTTAGAAATATTGTGTTTGTTGATATTTGTGAAGATCAGATCACAATTCATGACTAATTTAAGCAGAAAACCAGGAAATTTAAAATAGTTCACTTACTTTTTCTTGCAACTGTACTTACCCACCCCTACTGTAAATGTAACTATGTTCTCAAATATATCAAAATATAATTGAAAGATAAATGTGCAGTGGCAATTTTACTTCCAAGAAACTACGTATTAGAATAGTCTATATATTAGTTGCTTTGATTAAAATAATTAGAGATTAAAATAATTGAAAATATTAGATTTGTGATATTTTCTGTACAACATTTTAAAATAGCATGTTAATTTCAGAGTTAGTTTTGGTGTTACTCAAAGAAAAATATGTGTGCAGGACTCCAGACAGAGGCAAATTTCTATTCTAGTTTCATCAAATGTTTCAGCCAATCAAACCAATATCAAACTAAATGCAATTATAAAATGTGATTCTATAATTTGTACTGCTTCAGTTTGAGAGAAACCTTGGTGGTTTTTCTCTCACAATATTGATAGTGAATCACTAATAATGGCCCGTTACATAATAAAGATGAATGAAATCCTGTGGTTTGGTGCTTATGAAGGGTACTTGGGCTGAACATCAATTGATAAGAAGTGTGTTTTAGGAACAGGACAGACTGTTCCTTAAGAGAGTTAAAGATTGAGAAAAAGGAGAGCGAGAGGCGGATGCAGTTGTCGTGATCCATTTATCGTAGCGCAGCGCACAGACTCTCAGCGGTGTGACCACATCCCTGAACACTGTCTGGCTCAAACTCAAAAGCAACAATCCTGGAACAGCATTCTTCCATTACTTCTGCTAAAGCTAGAGGAGATTCTTTACGCCCTTCCTCCTTCCCCTCTCTGCTCTGCTCTAGTGTTATCTTGTCCTCTGAGGCCGAATTATGATCCTCCCGAGAAACCAGTGTGTTCTCATAAATCGCTTTGCTAAAGAGCCACAGCAAATCGCTGTTTGGCTGAGGGGCTACACAGCTCTGTTTGTTTTTCTACTGTGTTAGCCTCATTCTCCACGGCAGATAATTTGTGAACTGATTTATGCGTCGGTTGTATGAGTGCGTTTTGGTGATTTCCTCACAGGATGTTCCTCTGTCTATTCTCTGAGTAGAAGCCGTTACTCTAAGAAATATCCCACCAGGTGGCCCATCAGTATTTTCCATAGCCACCGTTCCCAACAAGTGCATGTGTGTTTAAGATATCAGCGCACACTCTGAACTGCGAAAAATTATAAATGTTCTTCATCCATAAGCCACTGGAGAGCTTTGTGTGAGTAACAGACCCAAATTGAATTCACTGTTGACGTTGAAATTGATCTTCTGCTACTGAATTTGTGCAAGTACTGTAAAAGTTGAGAGTTATAACGGAAAGTAAGATTTACATTTCGTTTTGAATTATGAATTAATGTTGAAATTGAATTTTAAACCAAAAGCGAAAATATGTAAATGCAAATAAGATTTTAGAGCTTCAGATAGTGTAAATAATGATTTAAATTTTAGACTGCAATTTACACATCTTTATGAACCATATTTTAATGTATATAGATGTGAGATTTATACACGAAATGGAAATGATATGTGATGGAAGAAAAATTCAGTGCCTTTAAATTTGCCCAAAAAACTAAAAAAAGGCATTAAAATATAGTTTTCCCTCCCACCTTAAATTATTTCCATCACTGGTTTTGTGAGCCAAACTGCAATAGAATGCAAAAGTTATGTGCACAAATGCAAAGTTTTTTCAGGGGAACTTGTGAGACCTCAAATGTTTTGCAAACAAATACAAAGTTTGGCAAAGTTTGAAATTCAAAAGCACTGATATTTACCCATTGCCATATCCCTTTTAGGGGGTCTGTAGATTTCAGAGATGCTAGGAAAGACAATTTAAACAATTACATTTTTGACCAATATTTACTGATGCAGTGCATGGTAATGCACTATACTTGAATATACAAAATTGATTGACATTCGCAAATTCACAATTTGGGCTATATTTTTGTTACCTGATATTGTGCATTTGCAAGTTTGATTGGAAGAATTTTAGCAAATAATGATAACAATTTTGATCTGCTCCTTACACAAAGTTGTCTTTGGAAAGACATTTTGACCACAATTCATGTGGACTGCTTTTATGATGGTGTTGTTTGGACCCTGAAAGCTGCATTTACTTTATTTGTACTGAAAGAGCAAAATGTCTCCATTTTGTGTTCGACATAAGAAAGTAAGTCATTCAGGTTGGAACAACATGAGGGTGAATAAATGATGGCAATTTTCTTTGTTGGGTGAGCTATTCCTTTTAATGCATTTTTAATGTACTTCTTCCTTACAAATAGAAACTCTGGTTAAGTTTTCTACATCAACCGCAGATGCTTGTCTTAAAAAGGAAAAGCAAACCTAAAACATGTCAACACCAGCAAACCATCCATCCACAACCTCCAAACATTTTCTATTTTCCACCCTCAGGTGACCCTCAGCAGCACTTAGTAAATCACCTTTTTCCAAGGAGAACAGCGTTGAGCTTTTCTGTCAGGGACTGGACTCTCAGACGGACACATTTCCTGTCCTTTAAGCTGTCCAGAGAGCTGAACGTATCTGTTCCAGCTCTCAACGATGGCGCGAATCCCATAGAGTCAGCCCAGCTATAACTACACTGTAAAAACTTTCAGTTTATTTGCCAAAATAAATATTCAGCTTGAACATTTCTTTTAATCAATAATTGTTTCCATTCATTTTACTTGCTATCAGAGCTGTTCTGGAGGGGGAGTCAGTATTTGTTAAACCATTTTAAGGTGTTTTGGTAGGTAGGTAGTTAAGTGGTGTCTATGTTATTTGCAACCCAGGCTCATTCGAAATATGTGCTTGTGGCGACATTTCTGCAATACCGATATTACGTACCTTACTGCACATGTTGCGGCAATTTCAAAGTGAAATGTCCAGTGATTATCACCAAAATGTGTGTTCAATACATTACAGTGGCCACAGTTTTATTACGTTGGTACAGGCACATATTGAGGCGGTTCAGAATTCAAATGTCTGGTTAGTGTCGCTACACATTATCGTTTGAGGAAAAGAACATACCCCCTACACAGTGTTGGGGAGCAACTGGTTACATGTAAAGGCATTGCTTAATTTAATTACAAAATAAATGTAACTGTAATCTGTCAATCCACATTGCCGCTGAACACTTTAGGCTACAACCTGATTAACGTTTTTTTTTTCCAAGGCATTGTCAGATGCTAGTGCTTCCTGTCACCGCTATGCAAAAATTAGATTTCAAAAACAGTATCATATATTAAACTATATCTTATGATTTTAAAACTGTATTTAACCTTAGAACGATCTCAAGGTTAAAAGAGCCGCTAAAGTCTGTTTTTGTGGTGGCTGTGCTTTAAAATTAAATTATAATCTTAATTCAAGTGATGAAGAATTTTGAAAGTCTGACAGTAATCAGTGTTGAGTACTGCTGTAAGGTTAACCCTGCCTGCTTTACATGTTTGAAAATGATTACCAGTTGAAAACATTTGTTAGAAATTTAGAAAAGTAATCAAATGTAACTAGTTACATTACTAGTAAAGTAATTAAATTAATTACATTTTAAATGGGGTTACTTGTAATCTGTAACCTATTACATTTCCAAAGTAACCTTCCCAACACTGCCCCTATACCAAACCCAACCCTAAACCTACATTATAGTGTTAACGAATGCTAAAGTAAATAAGTGAGTTAAAATAGCATGCAACCATACTATTTTAACTCACTTATACCAGGGCTTGAGTTGTTTTGTCGACCCGTAGTTTCACAAGATTCTTACCTACACTCTAAAAAAAATGGTGCTATATAGCACTAAAAGCGAGCCTCTTCGGCCACCACTGCGGGCACTGCAACCTCATCAGGCACCGCTGGGGGCGCTGCAGCCTCATCGGCCACCGCTGGGGGCGCTGCGGCCTTGTCGGCCACCTCATGGGGAGCTGCAGCCTCTTCGGCCACCTCAGGGGGAGCTGCAGCCTCTCTGTTTTAGATACTCCAGAAATAAAGTCTAACTGGTTAGTAATGTGTGAAGTTGGTGTTGCTGTTTGTGGAAAGGTCCTTTTTTTTCTGAGGTCAAAGGTCTCATGTGGGGGCCCTGGAATATTTCCTTACGGGGGCCTTGGGAACGAAAAAAAAATTATATCTTCAAGAAATAGACTGTATTTTAATGTTGTTTTAACCCTTTCCCCCAACTAAACTAAGAGACTAAGAGAGAGTTAAAGAACCTTTAAAGAACTATACAGGGGCTTACAGGTTTTACGGTAGTGGTGCTATATAGCACCACTACCGTATAAAGAACCTGTTAAGCCCCTGTATGGTTCTTCAGCAGTTCTTCAGCGGTTCTTTGGAGTCGATGAGGTGCTATATAGCACCACTACCGTATAAAGAACCTGTTAAGCCCCTGTATGGTTCTTCAGCAGTTCTTCAGCGGTTCTTTGGAGTCGATGAGGTGCTATATAGCACCTTAACCACTCCAAAGAACCGCTGAAGAACTGCTGAAGAACCTTATTTTTTTTAGAGTGTAGAGTGAAACACCTCCCAAGTGAAACACTGTATCGCGTGAACTACCGGGCAAACCTACTGCGCTAGTAAACCCATACATACGAAGCTGGATATGTGATGCTAATGTTCAAAAGTGTCAGTTTTAAAATCTCGCAGCATGTTAAAATAGTTTTGAAGCCATAACATAATATGGAGAAACAACTGTGTGAAAATTCGGCTTTCTTAATCATAACTCTGGCCCTGTAAATCATACTTTGTGTGAAAAGGAATAAAAGCTGCCTCTAGTGTTCATTTCAACTGGAAACTGCAGCAATTCATATGTATAGGTGTTTTTTTTTAGTTTTGCAGAAATGTAGGTTGAGGCACGTATTTCCAATTAGCCTGGGTAGGTTATTTTGGTATATTAAGTTAAAGAGGCAAATGCATTTGATAAAGGGCCCATTGATTGGACTAGCCTAATGGATTTTAGCAGAAGAAGCTAAATTTATGATTCCATTATTTTCACATTTTATTTCTGATTTGATATTATTGAAACTGGAATCTTGACAAATAGTCTTACATAATCCCTTTTTCTTGGATTTAGACAGCTGTTGAATGAACTGATTTACTTCAAAGGGAGCCCCAGCCCTTTCCCTGTAATCTTTCTATCTCACCTCTGTCTGTGTGCTTGCAGCTTCATTCTCTTTATCATGAGTGTAACTATATACAGCCGATGAGGTCTGGCACCTGAGATACAGCAGAAGGAGAGAGAGAGTGACATTTTGACAGTGTGTCTCAGTGTGTGTTCTGTCTCATTTCGGTGGACTGTGAATCAAACACTCTTGGCTCTTGCCAGCAGCCGTCTCTCTGAGTTTGAACTCTCAACTTCGTTGTGTGTGTGAATGAGCGTCAGGGTGGGAAAGTCAGGATCAGTCCATGCAGATCAACATCCTGAGACAAGCTCTCAGCCGGTCTGGAGCCTGGAAGTTATTACCAATAATTACTGCTCCAGATGTTGGACACATCTGTCAATAAGTTCATCAAATGGCTTTGAGGAAATCCCTGCAGAATGATAAGCCAGTAATCATGAAATGAAGACATTAACAGGTTAGACGATGATCTTTATGCTGATCCATCCATCCATCCATCCATCTATCTATCTATCTATCTATCTATCTATCCATCTATCTATCTATCTGTCTATCTATGCATTCAAACATTCATCCATAAATCCATCTGGTGATTCACTCATCAATAAATCTGTTTATCAATTTTGATGAGTCATCTATCCATTAAAATATCCACCCGTCCATATGTTTATTCAGTCACCCACCCATACATACCCATACATATATTTATCCATCCATTCAGACATCCACCTCTACATATATTCAGTTGTCCATTCATCTATCATCCATCAGCCCATTAATTTGTTAATCTATCTATCCTGCTGTACATTCACATTTTCATCCATTAAAACAGGGCTGTCCAAACTCGGTCCTGGAGGGCCGGTGTCCTGCAGAGTTTAGCTCCAACTTGCCTCAACACACCTGACTGAAAGTTTCTATGCCTAGTAAGAGCTTGATTAGCTGGTTCAGGTGTGTTTAATTAGGGTTGGAGCTAAACTCTGCAGGA
>NW_015643187.1:228872-242193 GCF_001515625.1 Sinocyclocheilus rhinocerous | reverse complement strand
CACACCTGAACCAGCTAATCAAGCTCTTACTAGGCATAGAAACTTCCAGTCAGGTGTGTTGAGTAGGGTTGGAGCTAAACTCTGCAGGACACCGGCCCTCCAGGACCAAGTTTGGACAGCCCTGCATTAAAACATCCATCGACTTTGCCATGCATTCATTGATTCATCCATCCTTCGAAATAATCATCCATCCGTTCATTCAGTCATCCACCCATACATTCATCCATCCATCCATCTTTTAATTTGTCCATCTGTCCATATAAACATCCATTGAACGGTGCATCCATCCATTTAGGCATTCATCCATCTCTTCATTTGTACATTCCATCCATCCATCCACCATCCATTCATCAATCCCTTTGTTCATTCAAACATCTATTCCCTCCGTCTATTCATTTGTATATTCATCCATACATATATCCATCAATCCATTAATTTGTTAATCCATCCATCTATCCTGCTGTACATTCACATTTATCATTCATCAATTCATACATGTGATGATTCATCCATCCACCTTGCCATGCATTCTGTCATCCATCCATCCATCCATCCATTAATTTATTCATATATCTATAATGTCAAGCATTCATCTTTTTATACATCCATAGTCATCCATCAGTTTATCCATTCGTTCATCCATCCATCCATCCATCCATTTAAACATCCTTTTATAACAACTTAAATTAGTGTTTTTGGTGCTTAATATAAGGTGACATTATAATAAAGCCATTTTAATTCTTGACAGGTGGGTTGGTCTTTTGTGATTAGAGAAATGTAAGGTGAAATGTGAGAAGAGAGAGACCAGACCCAGGTAATCCAGAAGAACATGCAATTGAAGCATTTCTTTATCTGGTCCTTTGACCCCCACCCCCCAAAACTAAACAGACCAGTCAGAACCAGACCAAAGGTCACCCCAGTCCCACCTGGTGAGCCACAGGCACTGGCGCTAATGCAGATACTAGTATAATCACTTTATCTGGCTTGCCTATGTTTTCCTCCACATTGTAATTGGAGCAGAGTGTGTTTTGCTATCATGTGTCTCTTTCTGATTGGACGCCTGTGGTGAGGTCACTGCCGCTGATCCCTCTGTAAAAATGAACCTGGGAAGAGAGTAGATGGAGAAACTGAGACTCATAGAGCTGTCCGTCACTGCTGTCTGAGTGCAGGAAATGAGGAAAAAAAGAAGAAACGAAAAAAGGAGGAATTCATAACATGGGCTTCATCCCCTCGTAGGCTAATTGGCGGCACTACATGAAGGAGATTTCAATCCAAATAAACACAGTGTCCCCAAGGCCTTTCAGAGAGAGCTTAATCTACAGATATTAACCTTAAAGAGTGCTCATCCTCTCACTTTACCTTCCTTTTCTGTAGCCGTGTTTTGGTCGTGGAATATTGACAAAAAGTGTTTTCTGTGTTTCCACTGAGAAATACAAAGTAGAGTAACTTTAATTAAAATCTTATGGTTTTATGTTGCAGTCATAGTTTTAATGATCACATCTGGAATATACCATGTCATAATGATATTTATTGATTTAGGAAGTGCTGTCATTGTTCCCTGGAACGTTTCAGGTTAGTTGTCAAACAAAAGCAGAAGGTGCTTCATATAGTGACACACAGCAGTAACATTAATACAGAGCAAAACATGGATATCATGGTCACAAATTAAGAATTTGCTCCAACAAAATATAAAGTAGTTTGATTTTATGAGTCATGCAAATGAATTTTTAGTTTGTGGCCATGATATTCTGTGATATCCTTTCATGGCTGGATGCTCTCTGGATGCCTGAAACTAATGAAAAATGTTGCGCTAGAAGTGCAATAAATATTCTTATGCTTTCATCTTTTGTAGACATACTCAATCCCTACAAAATAGTGGTATATATCTTGATAAGTCACTTTAATTTGTCGTCTTTTTTGTTTCTTTATTTAAAGATCTGTTGTTGACTGAAATGCTTCAGGACCAGACATGCACAGTGGCATTGCAGTTACATTGTTAAGATTTTAGCATCCTTCAGATGGTCATCTCGCCTGATACTTTCATACTGTTTAGCCAAGCAAGCCAATGTTTTAATGCATCTGAAATTCAAACTGAATCCAAAAGGCCTACATCCAAAGAAAACCTGAACTCCAGACGCAATCCCTGTGCAACTTTCCAGTAGAAATTAATCACATCCAGCCTATGGTCTGTCATCTGACAGAGGTGAAAAGGCAGAAGAAGGCCCGACCAGTCAAAAATAGCACATTGTTAGTATGCTAATTAAAGCACTGATTCTAAAAAATTAGCTAGTCAACCTTATGCCGGGTACACACCGCGCAATTTTAGCCCCGATTTTCACTCATCTACAGTTTTGTGGAATTCACAGACAGATGGCCGAAATTGGAGGTGCTTCTCTTTTTTTTCTTTTTAGCTGCAAATCAGCAGACAGACAACTTGAATCACAAGGTTCTAGCTGGCTGCAACTTTTACCAGGAGGAAATCCAGTCTTGTGCAAGATCTCCTGTCTAAAGCCTTCTACAGACTGTGCTAATTCAGCAATTTTATAAGATCATTACAAATCACACTGTGCGACATGGATGTAATAAACCAGGGTACGACATGCTGTTCAATGATGATACCTATTGAGGCTACGATGCAAGTTACTATTGAAGAATAAAACGTCATCAGTATGCGTTAGTGGTAATCAAAAAGAGCATGACAAATTTGGCACTTGTACTTTTTATATGTGCTGAAAAGAAGAGGAAGCTGTGAAAGAGGGAGTTTGAGGTAAGCAGTTTTATGTTTTAGTCCCATGTCATGTTTTTATTGGCTGGTCAGTAAACGTGGGTCGTAGCGGCAGACACACTGTGTGATGATCATGCTCTCTGACACTGTCAGAAAATTATCGTAGACTATATTTGGTCGCAAGACTGTGACAACGGCCATCTTTGAATCTCTCTCACTGTATGACATAGGATTAGGAGCCACAATCATGTCACCGTTCACCGTTTAGGAGCCACGATCACAGAAATCGTCACAATTGTTTCACGATGGAAATCTTTCATCGACTTTGAAAATCGTGCTGTGTGTTCCCGGCAATACTAGTTGTTGAATGACTAATGGACCAGTCAGCCGTTTTGACCTAATTGAAACTCATGATTCATTTATTTAGACTACTGTTGTCTTTTTTGTTATAAAATGGTGGAAAAATAACACATCTGTTTATTTTTCTTCAAACCTTTTTCCAGACTTTGAGTAGATGTACAAACAAATTTTACCATAGTAACACTTGTTTCAGAATAATTCTGTTTGCTGAATGATTTGGTTCGCTATCTACTGATTTAGCAGTGAAATCCGATGTTTCCCAACCCTGTTCCTTGAGGGGCACCAACAGTACACATTTTGGATGTTTCACTTATCTGACCCATTTATTTCAGACCTTAGTCTAAATATGCATACTTCTCTTAGTGCAGATCTTGGAGTCTCTGCTAATGAGCTGATGACGAACAGATTCAAAAGAATCACTGGTATGAATCAAATCCCCAAGTCTTTTCTCCACAAGAAACATGAACCCACCCCTTTCTGTCTTTGATGCTGTTTTCCATCTCAACATATCTCTATAATTATGTCTTTTCATTTTAATCTTCCACTCTCTCTCTCTTTCTACATCTGTTTCAGCCTTTCTCTCTTCGTTTCTTATGACCTGTCGTTGACACCCATTCTCACCCCTTTGCTCAATCTAAATGGGCAGCTTTGAGGGGTAATTGGCACCATTTGGTCATCTTGAAACTCCTGTGGTGTCACATTGAGGCTTAATTCATGACTACCCCTCAACACACCCCTCTTTTCCTTTCTATTTCGCCTTTTTCTTCAAAGACACCCCCCATCATCCCACCCAGCGGGTCTGCGACTCTTCATGTCCCGCAGTTCAGTGGAGTCCTAACCAAAACCGTGTTGGACAAATTAAATAGGTTTTCTCTGCTTCTCTGGCTTACATAACAGAACTATAAACATGAAATGCTTTGGTCATTTAAGAACCAAATCCCTGCAAACCCACTGCTGATTATCTCTGCTTTTTAAACTCATATATCAGACTTACATTCATCCTCCAAGGACAAACAAGAACTTTAAAATGTCACTTTTAATTTTAAAATGTGTGTGTCAGAGTCTAGGGGAGAAAATGCAGTTAATTTTAAATACCCCTTTTTGATAAAGAGCACTCACTCAGAAGATCTCTTCAAACCATTCACAAAGGATTTATGGTGGGTTTTCTCTCTCTCCCATGTATGTTGGCATCCTTGTCTTTACAATTTGATATCTAAGATAAAATGATAATTTTAAAACCTTGGACATAGCATTAGGCATCATAGAAGTCAGAATAATAGATACAGATAAATATTAGATTACAATGGTTAGTTTTCTTCATGCTAGCAACACCAAGATCACTGGTTCAAACTCCAATGAATGAATGCTCATTCCGATAAAGCAGTGTAGGTTGAAAAGTTGAAGTAAAGTATATCTTTCGTTCAAGGCTGGGTAGTAACTGATTATATAATCTGGATTATATAATCAGATTCCAAAAATTGAGTACTTGTAATTCGAATACTTTTTTAAAATACTCACAGTTACTTTTTTGGGATTACATGATTACATATAATTTACACAGTGGCAGTAAATGATTCATAATTTATTGATTAACCCCAATTCTTTTTTTTTTCCTGTCAGTTGTTCCTTTCTAAATGCACCTACTATTTATATACAGTTTGGGAAACCCTGCTGTAATGTAATGTTTAATGCATTTCATGATGTTGATAAGAAAGAATGGAATATATATTCTATGTTTTTCTCTCTCTTATTTCAATATAGTATACAATAATCCCATTTAAATCTATGTGAGAAATGAGTTTGGTCAAAAATAATCTATAGGTAATCAAAAAGTAGTCAGACTACATCACCTAATATGTGTAATCCAGATGATGTAAAATGTCCCAACTTCTCTGGAATTGGGGTTGTACAATAATAACCAGTAATGGACAACAATTTATACTTAATCTGCCCAGCACTGCTTTTGATAGAGGCATCTGCCAAATGCACAAGTATAAATGTTATTGCAAAATAAACCTGACAGGTTGAAGTAAGCATGAAATATTGATTTGGGTTAAAATTGTTATGTGAGACGAAAGAAAGCTGGAGCCACTAAACATTTTCGCTTGAAATCTCCCTGTGTCAGTGTCCTGATAAACCATCTACGTAATTTTAAAAACAAAGCTACTCACTTTTGGAAATCTGACAAAGCATTCCCATTGCCAGTCATCTTAAAAACATTAGAAGGAGAAATATTAAGATGACTTCATGTCAGCAAAGCTTTTGCTTTGGATGGATTTCAATATCAATATGAGGTTTGGGTCATAGTGTGTCCAAAGATCAAATGTATCTTAGCCCCTTTCAATAATAATAATAAAAATGTTTCTTTAATCTTCTTTTAGTTCTTTACAAAATTTGTCAGTTATATCAATCAGGCTTGGGTCACCCACATAAAAGCATTGCTCAACATGAAGCATGAACTCCAGGCTACATTTTTAACCTGTCTTGATGTTTTGACATGGTTATTTGGTCACTTTAATCGCATGGCAGTTGTGATGCTCATTGCTATTCGAGTACTTCACAGGTGAGCTGCCTGTTTATGCAGCATATGACACTGCATGTTGATATACCCATATATGTTTCTAATTTTTTTTTAGATTGAATGGTTGTTTTGTTTGAAACCATACCAGAATGGCAAAGTTTAAACTTGTTTTAGCAAAATGATTGGACGTTGGTTGAGTGGGTGGACTTTTGCTGCTTTGTAAACAGCCATTCAAGGTGTTCATGATAAGTATTTTTATACAGCCACAGAGTTTAAACTCTGAGTTGAGTTCAGTGTGATGCTGGACTGTTTTGAAATTAATGTGGGCCCGTATGCAGCTGTTCAGGGCATCTGGCTTATGTAAAACTGTTTCAGTTAAACTGAAACAAACAGGCTTATCATATGGTGGCTCTGACTTCAAAACCGCAACCTGGTAATAAGCCTAAATGCTAACTCGCTAATAGTTAATTACCAACCAATCAACTGTCAGGGTTAAGCTCAGGGTTAAGATCTGAGGTTTGAAATGAAACCTACCGAGTGAACAGAATGGGATTTCATCTGACCTGAGGAGCATGGAGTTTTTTATGGAGTAGGTAAAAAATAGCTCCTGGAAGGAAAGTAGCTGTAGGAATATATAGATTCAAAAAGAGTAAAATGCACAAAGACAATAGATTTTTACTTTTTACAAAAGAAAAGGTGCTCTCTGTACAAAATTCATTGTTTTTGTTTTTTTGAGTGTTTTTTAGCAGTGCTGGGTAATAACTGAAAACATATAACCTGGATTATATGTAAAAATGTGTTAAGTACTTGTAGTTGGATTATTTTAAAGTGCTCATTATCAGATTACGGTTATTTTTTTTATGGATTACATGGTTACTTATTATTTACACAATGGCAGTAAAGTATTCATAATGTATTTAACAGGCTTATCATATGGTGGCTCTGACTTCAAAACCGCAACCTGGTAATAAGCCTAAATGCTAACTCGCTAATAGTTAATTACCAACCAATCAACTGTCAGGGTTAAGCTCAGGGTTAAGATCTGAGGTTTGAAATGAAACCTACCGAGTGAACAGAATGGGATTTCATCTGACCTGAGGAGCATGGAGTTTTTTATGGAGTAGGTAAAAAATAGCTCCTGGAAGGAAAGTAGCTGTAGGAATATATAGATTCAAAAAGAGTAAAATGCACAAAGACAATAGATTTTTACTTTTTACAAAAGAAAAGGTGCTCTCTGTACAAAATTCATTGTTTTTGTTTTTTTGAGTGTTTTTTAGCAGTGCTGGGTAATAACTGAAAACATATAACCTGGATTTTATGTAAAAATGTGTTAAGTACTTGTAGTTGGATTATTTTAAAGTGCTCATTATCAGATTACGGTTATTTTTTTATGGATTACATGGTTACTTATTATTTACACAATGGCAGTAAAGTATTCATAATGTATTTTTTCACCCTAATTATTTTCTCTCTCAGATTTTCCTTTCTAAAAAATCCTACCTCTTATATATAGTGGGAATATCTTCCAGTTTTATGGACCTGCTCACACAAGCAAATAATCAGGTGACTATAATTATAAAGAAAATTGAAAGGCCACACTATTAGTTTAGTTTGATATTTTTATGATTTAATTTTTATCTTTTCATCACCTCACATAACCTGGTTTGGGAAACCTTGGCGTAATGCAATGTTTAATGCACTTCTTGTTGATAACAAAGAATGGAATGTATTTTCTTACAAGTTAGGTCAAAAGTAATCAAAAATACTCAGAATATGTTATCTTTGTGTAATCCAACTGATTGTTACTAACAACAATTATGTTATGTCATTTGTAATCAGCAATGGACTACAATTTGTAAATCAATGCAGCACTGTGTTTTTAGCATGTTGCTACGTAGTTGCTAGGTTGTTTTGGGTGGCTAGCAGGGTGTAAATTTGCAGTTGCTAAGTGTTTTTTAGTTTTTTGCACATTGGTTTTATATGCTAGGGATTTACTTTGGATTGCTAGGTCATTTTTAGTCTTTTTTTTTAGCATGTTGCTAGAATGTTTGTAAGGCCAAGTCTAATGGTGTGTGCACACCAAAAGCGAATCAAATTATTTGCGCTAGTAGATAACATACAAAGTCAATGCAAAGACGCGAATAGATGGGAATTTGTGCCGGGCGACGTGAATGATGCGAATTGGGCGACGCATTTGCCGCGAACATGTGATATTTGACTCAATCATGACTTCCGTGCATGCTGAAAATTATCAACTTGAGCGGAAAATTTGCATTACACCTTGTTGCGCAAGCCAATCAGAGGAGAGCTTATTATTATTTATAGGAGACACTTCCAGTCTGTATCAGAAAACTGTTTTTATTGTTTTTATGTTACTCGCAAGAGTGATGCGAAAAACATCCCGCTAGCTATATAGAGCGAACACGATGCAAATATTCACTTTTGGTGTGCACACATAAAAGTCGACTCCAAGCTTATTTGATTCTGGCCTTTAGATAAGACTACTTTAAGATTTCTTTACCTTTTTTTTGTCCACCAGGTCCTGTTGATCCTATTGCATAGAAAAATAATAGCTCACTATTATGTCAGTGCCACAAAAGATTCATACAATACAATTGACTACTTAGTGTTTATTAAGGAATTTTCAGACCTCTAATCTGTTAAATCTTAAAAATGGGACTAAGGGGGTGTTTACCCAACAAAACCGCAAAAAAAGAAAAGAAAAAAAAAAACCCTTTTCCATTTATAGTAGAATCATGGTTGTGTAAACTTACCCTAACAAATAAAATATAAAGGAACATGAAAATGCATGAATGAACATGTATTCCCTCTCCTTAATACAGTGGAGGCCTTATTAAGAAATATGGCTAGGATAAAAGTGAGACAGATTCCTCCATCTTGGCAGTAGATGAGACAGGGCCATCTCGGATAGCTGCCCATGATGCTGTGATAGAAACGGACTCTTTTTGAGGTAAACCATGTCTAAACTATGGCCCTGTTTTCAAATGGATTGCATTCTGAATGCCACAGTCGTCGTCAGCATGGTAGGACACTTGATGTAGAGATGATGTACTAGCTTTGCTCACCAAGGCCATTGCCTCTCTCCTCTGTCTACGCATCTATCCTTCCCACAATCCATCTTTATCTGTGCTTCTATCCATTTGTCTCTTCAAACGAGAGCACAGTCTCAGGGTTCCTGCTGGTGGATCCTTGAGTTTGATTTATAACTGCTCAGCTGCTGATATGTTCTCAGAAAGATGTATTCTATCTTGTTGCTGTCTTTCCTAATTTTTCTTCCCATCTGATAGGTGTTTAAATGGATCTGATTGGATATTACCAGGAGTCACTAGCCAACTTACACAAATCTACTTTCTTACTGGTTTAACAGTTAAAAATCCAAGTAAAAAGTGCACAGAAAATTGTTTTTGTACACTTCTTCTTTTCGGCTAGGATAATGCTGTTTTCTAATTAAAAACCTTATAAACTTAACATTAGAATGATTTCTGAAGGAGTAATGATGCTGAAAATTCAGCTTTACCATTGCAGAAATAAATTACATTTTAGCATATGTAAAAATAGAAAATAAATACATTTTAAATTGTAATAATGTTCCACAATATTACTGATTTGATGTGGGCTGATCTCACAACTCAATTACAGACAAACACAACCTAATTTAATAACACACACAAACAATTGTGTCACACCCCAGGCCTGTTTGTTGTGTTTTCTCCCTCATGTGCCTGTGACCTAGTTTTCCCATCTGTCTGATTATGTAATTTGGTTCAGAAGTGTGTCATTTTTCATCCTCATTTGCCCTCCTATTTAAGTTGTAGTCAGTTCGTTTTTTCTTAGTCAGGTCTACTATGTTCCTATGTGTGTGTCAAGCCTTCCTGTTGTGGATTACCTTGTGTGGATTATATTAAATACTATTTGACTTCATCTTCTACTTCGTGCGCTCATTATTCACCATAGCGTGACAGAAGACCGGACCTAGAAGTGAAAGTGCCCGGCATGTATTCCCGCATTGTTTTTTTTGTTTTTTGTCAGTTTTTATTTTGTGTTATGTTCGACCCAGAGCCCAGCCTACCACCACCCTGCTTTGCGGAGCTACAGTTTGAGCCCACCGCTGACAGAGAGCCAGAGCCTGCTGCAACCGACGAGCCATCGCCTATAGGAGCAACAGAGCTGAGGATTGCCCCGGAGTAGAGACCTGCACTCCCGCGGGAGTACCGCGGGACCCAACGTAACAGGGTGCGGCGCGGGACAACTCTTGATGGGCGAGTGCGGGTGCGGGCGGGAAGAGACTCGTGTGTGCGGGATGCAGGAGAATAAAATGATTTGCGGGACTCCCGCAAAATAGATGCTTGCTTTCTGTAAAAAATAACAGTGGTTGTGAATATTGATGCTTAGCCTAAATAACAAATATTTTATCGGTTATAGTGTTTATGCAGGGATGTTGTGGCGCTTAGGAGATGTTACAGTACCATTTCATGTAAATTTCTTTGATGTACTGAAAAAAATCTATATAGATTACTTTTATGCGGGCTTTTGCGGGCGGGAGCGGGACAAAACATGAATGTCGTGGGCGGGAGCGGGACCAGATAAGATATATTTCTGCGGGAGCGGGACAGAATCTTGCGGGAGCGGGACTGAAAAATCCGTCCCGTGCAGGTTTCTACCCTGGAGCCAGAGCCTCACGCGACGTCAGTTCAGGTGCGCGTGCCGGCTGCTAGACATGAGACGGTAGAAGAGTCGGTAGGAAGCGAGGGCACGGAGGATAGCCCCGCCCACTGCACCACCGCTAGGGGTGAGCTGAGGTTGCGCTCAGAGGACTTAGATATTTATACAGAAATGCCTTGTCTTCTCCCGCCATCATCTTCTGTCTGTTCCGTCATGACCATGGAGGTCATATTTGAACTGTCTGTCTGTCTTGAACGGTCTGTCTACCTGGAAATATCTGTCTGCCCTGAACTATATGCCGGTACTATAATGACCACAGAGGTCGTTCCTCTGTCGCTGGCACTCACGTTGCTGGAAGTGGCCTTGTGATCCCACACAGGGCATCACACACCGTTTCTAACTGCCACTGCTGTCTCCTGGCAGCCCCTCAGCTCACCATCTGTGCGGTGGGATCGCCACGGGTCTGCCAGTCTCCATCGGCATCGTGGCTGGAGGATCCCTTGTCTCCGCCTCCGGCCTCTGAGTCCTGGACTCCGCCTCGGCCCGTCAACCCAGCGGCTCCACCATGGCTCCTAGCTTCCTCCTCTCTGCCGTGGCCCGTCAGTCCACCAGTTCCACCGGGCTCCCTCGCCCCACCGGCTCTGCCTTGGTCAATCGTCGACCATCCGCCGCCTTTGGGACTCCACTCCTCCAGCTGCAATTTGAACTGTCTGTCTGTCTTGAACGGTCTGTCTACCTGGAAATATCTGTCTGCCCTGAACTATATGCCGGTACTATAATGACCACAGAGGTCGTTCCTCTGTCGCTGGCGCTCACGTTGCTGGAAGTGGCCTTGTGATCCCACACAGGGCATCACACACCGTTTCTAACCCCCTGATCATCCTGAACTCCTGCCCAGCCTCCCTCTCCCACCACCTCTGTACCAGTCCTCACCATCACCACCGCTGTCTTCGTCTGTCTGATTATGTCATTTGGTTCAGGTGTGTGTCATTTATCATCCTCATTTGCCCTCCTATTTAAGTTGTAGTCAGTTCGTTGTTTCTTTGTCCGGTCTGCTACGTCCCTACCTGTGTGTCAAGCCTTCCTGTTGTGGATTACCTTGTGTGGATTATATTAAATACTATTTGACTTCGTCTTCTTTGTGTGCTCATTCAACATTTTATTGAATACATTGAGTGAACCCTTGAATTTAGTAACTTGTATATCCTCTAAATGTTTTCCTGTAGTTGCTTATAAGACTTCTGACCAATTTTGGATCATCCTGCTGCAAAAATCTGTTTATCAGTATTTCTGGATTTTCTTGATGTATTTTCTT
Source organism: Sinocyclocheilus rhinocerous (assembly GCF_001515625.1). NCBI lineage: Eukaryota > Metazoa > Chordata > Actinopteri > Cypriniformes > Cyprinidae > Sinocyclocheilus > Sinocyclocheilus rhinocerous. The sequence goes on along the minus strand of NW_015643187.1, from coordinate 230,589 downwards.
GTTGCTTCACCCAACCATGCTAAATCTCTAAAGTCATGAACTGTTGTACTGACATTTCCTTTAAAATGGTTTGATACATGTTTGCATTCATTGTTCCTTCAGTGACTGCAAACTGTTCAGACCCAAAGGCAGCAAAACCGCTGTGAACCATGATACTCTGTCCACAGTGCTTCATAGTAGAGATCAGGTTTTGGTGTTTGTGTGATTTTCCCTCTGAACAAGTTTTGTCTCAACCGTACACACACTAGTTTCCCAGAAGTGTTGTGGAACATCCAGACATGGGCAAACATGAGACATGTCTCGAAATGTTTGGCAGCACAATACAATTTCCTACAATATGTGTTGAGTTTTCCAGATTTGTAGACAGGGTATCTCGAAATGTTTGGCAGAAGTGGTTTCCTACAGTATGTGTTGAGTTTTCCAGATTTGTAGACAGGGTATCTCGAAATGTTTGGCAGAAGTGGTTTCCTACAGTATGTGTTGAGTTTTCCAGATTTGTAGACAGGGTATCTTACTGTAGTTTGATGAGCACTCAAATCTTTAGCAGTGCTTAGGTAGGCTTTGCCAACTTTTACACTATTTGTCTTTCATCATTCCAGGAGAATGACAGCATATTGGTTAGACTGCAGTAGACATTTCACCTGCTTTAAATGCAGAATTGAAGCCCTCTACATGGCACAATCTACAAGCATGTTGATCACCGAGAGAAGTAGAATGTGAACTAGACAGATCCAGAACTCCCAGAATTATCAAGCTGTACACTCCAATCACTCTCCCACATAGTGAGAGAAATCTAGTTTTCACCACTTGCTTGCAGTGCAGACAGTGTGTTAAACTTGTTTAAATTACATATTTTAATTCACAAAGCTTTGCAATTCATGAAGTAATAAACAGCCAATGTTTTGTATGGAGGCCTGTTTTCACCACTGAATAAAACAAAAGGTAATTGTGACTTTTTTCTCACAATCTTCTTTTCTCAGAATTGTGATATAAACTCGCAATTGCAAGTTATAAAGTCCAAATCTTTTTTCACAATTATGACATAACTTGAAATATGAACTCACAACTCAGAGAAAAAAAAATCATAATTATGAGATACAAATTTCATACAAATGTATTTCTCAAAATTGTTTATATCTCACAATTCTTACTTTTTTCTCAGAATTACGAGTTTAAATCTTGCAATTATGACTTTTTTTTCTTGCAATTGTGAGTTTATCTCACAATTCTGACTTTATTTTTACAATTGTGACTTTATTTCTCAGAATTGTGAGTTTATATCTTGCAATTATGACTTTATTCCTCTTAATTACGAGTTTAAAATCTCACAATTATGATTTTTTTTCCCTCCTCAGTGATTTGGTTCTGGAGCCCGGCCTGATCACCGCTGTTTAAGAATCTGCTCAACAGCGCTCAAATGTTAGCAGGAAATGGACGTTTTTTAAATTTCAGTACCGAATGGTATCGCGGTCGGTACTTTTGACAACACTAATGGCGCTTTTCCACTGCGTGGTACGACTTGGCTCGGCTTGGTTTGCGTTTCCACTGCAGTTTAGTACCGTTTTAGAGTGGACGGGATTATTCACATGTCGTTAGTTGCGCCGCCTCTACTGCCGCGACTCCTGAAAAACTTTTTCATTCCGCGTCGCCCCAATAAGCTCTCGCTGGATCCGCTCCTCTGCTATCAACGAGAGGAACGTCTGTACTTCCTCAACAG
>NW_015643187.1:212776-228812 GCF_001515625.1 Sinocyclocheilus rhinocerous | reverse complement strand
AAAAAAAAATCATAATTATGAGATACAAATTTCATACAAATGTATTTCTCAAAATTGTTTATATCTCACAATTCTTACTTTTTTCTCAGAATTACGAGTTTAAATCTTGCAATTATGACTTTTTTTTCTTGCAATTGTGAGTTTATCTCACAATTCTGACTTTATTTTTACAATTGTGACTTTATTTCTCAGAATTGTGAGTTTATATCTTGCAATTATGACTTTATTCCTCTTAATTACGAGTTTAAAATCTCACAATTATGATTTTTTTCCCCCTTGCAAACTGTGAGTTTATAAGTCCGAATTGTGAGATAAAAAGTCACAAATTTCTGTTTTTTATTCAGTGGTAGAAGTTTTGTCAAAAGTACCGACATTCGGTACAGAAATTTTAAAAACATCAATTTCCGGCTAACACTCACGTGCGCACACACAGAAACACTCGGTAGTGTTCGAAAGCCGCGTCTAGTTTTTGTTCAGGTGTTCTGTTCAGCACGAATCATTTCATTATAACTAGACGAGATGTAAATAATAGATTCATTGTGCAGTGTAGAGAATTTAATTGATTATGATTTAACTTCGTGAGATGACGCTTTTTATTGATTCAAAAGTGAACCGTACTGAGCCGTACCATGCAGTGGAAAAGCGCCATAAGTGGCAGAAATGGGCTTCCATAGTTTTGACTGTTTTGATGAATGTGGTGAAAACAAATAGGCTATTGTAAGACTAGTTGTAATTGTTGGTTACTGCACATATTAAAAACTAAAATTAGTTTAATCAATATTACCAGGTGATTTTATTCACATTCCTCTTGCATTTTCTAAAGATGCCTGCAATGCTGTAAAATGCCTTTCAAAGCATGTGACTAATACTGTAGCTGTATTGTCATTGTTATTGTATAGCATTTTTGAATTAAAACTCAAGGTATGTCACTTTAGCTACCTGCTCAGACAGAGGTCATAAACACAATGCGCTTCATTCATAAAACAAGCTGAACAAATATCTGTGTAAATCATTTCTTATGTAATTTGTTGCACAAAGTTAAATTAAGTGGTTTACCCAAGAATGGTATTACGAACGATTTGCACGCAGATTCGTTCTGCTCGTGTTTCATGAGCGAGGCCCAGTATATACTTTGTTATTGAGTAGCTTTGGTAAGACAGTGCCAAGATCATAATGCAAATGCAGATGTGTGTGAGTTTTATTACCATCACTACAGTCTCTGACACCCAAACCCAGCCAACAAAAACTCACTCTAAATATTTGGAGAGCAAAATGCAGTTGTTATTAATGTGTGTGGAGAATACTAAAGCATCACTATATATACAGTAAATCAACACCTGACTAAACATGGCCTCGGCCAGCTATGTGTGGGATTGTGGGTAATAATGTCTGTTTGTGCGGGTAACGCTGTGTTTGGTTCTGTGTGTGAGTGAAATGCAAAAACTTGTGAAAACTTTTACATTTTAATACATCTGTCAAGCTCCGAGCACATGGTCCTAATTATTACCACATTTCTGCATTGTTACTGTGAATATGAGTGTGTGAGACAGTTTGTTTATAACTTTCATTAGTTGATTTTAGATGGCTGTCTGAGTGTGAAATGCTATACTATGCGCGCGTGTGTGTGTGCACATCTGCTCAGGATGTTTGTCCCTTCGGCTGCATGTGTTCATTTCATAATGGGACCATTGAGCCCCTGCATCTCACCTCACACTTTACTCTGACACCTGCAGCACCCTGCAAATTGGCAGGCGGGACAGATTTAATAAACTGCAGCAGAAGGACAGTGTAAATCACTCCCTCATGGCACTACTACCACCACATTACGCCCCCAGAGCGCAGAGCGCAGAGGGCAGCCCGCTTCCCCTCACGTCCATGACTCATATAATCACTTCACCAGAGACCCAAACGCTTGCTACCAATGCTTCAGCACTGGGAAACGTTGAAAGTACATAATGCTAGTTTCCTTGAAAACCTATGCATTTATTTTGCAATAATGACTGGGTGGCTGTATGTAAAGCAATGAATTATATATTTATGTGTTTACAGAAGTATATTGTGTCATAATGACTCAACATTCATAATTCTATTCTTTTTTTAATTTTACTGTCTATTATCTTAATTATTATTGTTATATTTCATTTTATTACCTTCATTTATATGTATGCCTGCACTATGTCTGAATTTTTCCTGCACTGGAAGTTCTTGTCACCAAGACAAATTAGTTGTGTGTCTAAATACACTTTCTGATTCTGTTTCAAGGGTTTGACGTTGTCCTTGCAAATGTCCCTTAATTGAGATTTTGTTTTTGTCAATTATATTTATGCATTTGTGAGTGTGGCTTGAGTGTTCAAATAATTTTAGTAGTCACTGTACATGCCACAGATACTTTTGAGAGAGTTTACAGGGATCATTCAACCAAAAAAGAACATAAAAGAACATAAAAGAAGATCTGGTTTTCAGGGACAGCTACATAGGTCAGTGAAAATAACATGTATTTAGCAAATATATATAAATCATAGTTCTGGTGTGTGCATCTGATGTTAAATCTGTCAAACGCGCAGCTAAATACACTTGTATATTTGTAGTTAAAGGTCAGCCTACATAAACATAGTAACTTATTCAAAGATATACATTTGTGCTGAACCAGCAGCTGCTGGGCTTCAGATCCACCGGACAGAATCCTCACAAAGAATTCACTGTGATTCTACAGACACATTAATTATTCATATTTCCTCATGAGCTGATTCGTTACATAATATAATATAATGTAATGTAATGTAATATAATATAATAATTTTTAATTATTTGCTAATACAGCAAGGAGAGATTAAAAACTGTGTGGAGACTATGTAAAATAAAAGGCATCATTATAATCAAAGATAATTTTTTTGGACTTGTTATAAATGTGTATATGTATTAACCCCATAGTAAAAGTTGGCTTTAGCTATTCATTGTTAATGTTTTTTTTTGTTTTTTTTTGCCTGCACTGCACTTCATATGAGCTTATACTCGCAAAGGTTTGTGGTCAATAAGATTAAAAAAAAAAAAAAAAAGTTTCTTATGCTCACTAAGACTACATTCATTTGATCAAAAGTACAATATAACAGTATAACAGTAATATTGTGAATTGTTATTATTACATTTGAAAATAAATGTAATAAAATGCAATTTATTCCTGTGATGCAAAACTGAATTTTCAGCAGCCATTACTCCTTTTTTTTTCATTATTATTTGATGAACAGAAAATGCAAAAGAACAGCATTTATTTAAATATTTTTATTTTGAATATTTAAAAATATATATTTTATTCAAGTATTTAATGCATTATTGCAGAATAAAAATATAGATTTTTTTTTTCAAGGAAAAAAACAAAACTTTACATAACTTGGGATGACAGTTTTGCAGTTTCACTTGACATCACAGTTAGGCCTACAATATATTTATGCAAAATAGAATTCAAAGTTGATTCAAACAGAGCCCCGTGAGATGATTGGTTGTGATATAAATCTATGTTGATGAAAAGGAGTAATGCCGGGCTCTGGTTGGCTGATCAGCATCCTGTGGTCTCACCGAAACGCCTGCTTCGTTTTCATCAGACTCGGATGAGGTTATCCAGCGAACAGTCCCGCAGGGGTGGATACTCGGCCCCTTCTCATTTCATAATTGGATCTGGACCATCTGCAAATCTTATTTCGAAACTGTTCTTGGGTGTGAAGTTTATGCAGGACATTTGCCTGCTGAGAGAGGTGTGGATCTGTCTGCTTTCCGATTGCCCGGAGCAGGTGCAGAATTCAGTGTTGTCTGTGTAATTGCGCAGTGTTTGTGCAGAGCCTGTCTTTTCCAGGGAAATTTCACTGCGTGCCTCTGTGTTTGTACGGATGCATGGTGACGGTTCTCCCAGAGGCCTATGATAGAAGCTATGAGGAATGACATGCCATGGCCAAGGCCTTCAATTTATGGGAATGATGATTTTTAGATTGACATCAAATTTTCCATGATTTTCTTCTTTTTTTTTCAGGTTTAGATTAGTATGAAACAAATCTTGTCCATCTGAGGATAAGTGTTTGGTGTATAGAAACACCATAAGCTCGGTTCCAAAGCTAGTGAGCTGCTTCACATAGATAGCTGCCTTATAATATATAATTATTATATACCTTGTTATTGGTTAATTTGGAATCCTATTCATACAGTACATATAAATAGCAGCTTCAAATAGTGCTTTCAGTATGGACAATGAGAGAAAATTTGCAGAAAATATGGGGGTTATATGATGCCTTCAGTGGATCTATCAAAGATGATCATAACCATTGTCCATTGCATATGCAGACTGATATCTAAAGTTTTTATTTTTTTCCTTCTCACTATTATTTGTATATTAAAATCAAATAAAATGGCAACAAAAAGAAGAACTTTGTAGTTTAGCTTATTGCCTTAAAAATATTTAGATATCGCTGTTAGTTCATACTGCTGTTAACATTTTCTCTAAACGGATGCAATAACACAAATTTTGTGGTTTGATCAAGTGACATTCAATACTCCAATGAAGTTGAATTACTGAAATGAACTTTTCCACGACATTCTAATTTATTGAGATGCACCTGTACATGGCTAACATGAACTTTGGGTAAAACATACAGTATTTAATATATTTTATCTACTGAATTTCAGGTGTAGGCTACCATTCACAATTTTAGATAAAAAAGATCAAAAAAGAAAGTCAAAGAAAATGTTTAGATTAGATTTCATTCAGGACCTAGAAGTATCAATCAATCAATGGGCCATTTAATCCAATATTTGCATGTACTATGTATTTTATGCTTATTTGAGAATTGTGTCATTAGCAGGCAGCTGCCTATGTAAATAGCAGACAGCAGGGCAGCTCACTAGCTTTTGGAACAGTGCTGTAGGTGCACAGCAAGTTTCCAAAGCTAGTCCAGTGCGTCTGGTCTATGTAGTTGTTTGGCTGGTCTTCCCTTGCTCCATGTCCTTTATGACCAGCTGCTGCAGAAAGGACCCACGAGCCCACTCACTTTGAAAATAATACCTGCCGACTTTTAACTGGCCAGTGAAAGCGCTGGGCCTCGCTCAGTGTGATTGGCCGATGACAGGCGTGACACATCAGCGATGAATCACCCGGCCGTGTTTTACAAGGGCGGGATCAAAACAGAAGTTTTTATATTCCAATTTATAGCCCATGGAATCTGAGAAAGATGCATCGGTAACATTCGCATGGCAGAGTCAGCCACTGCGGTCAAAATAAACCCTGTTTATTTTGCCTGTTTATCGAGGGTGTCTAAATCTTCCATTCATGCACCAACTTTGCAGTGACTGTGACAAACTCTCGTCTGATGCCTCGCTGAAGGCTGCTTTTGGGTTTGGCCATCTGGGTCGGGTTGTATTGTTTACAGAGCAAATGACAGACTGCTGCTCCGCTGCTTGGATGGTGTTTTTATGGTGATGCATGAGCAGTTTGGTTGTAAGCTGTAGCCAGTGTGTCCTACAGAGCTGTAAGAATTCACTGAAACAATCATTCATACATAGAACATTCCCCGTTGTGTTTATTATCAGTTAAAGTAGCAATTAACCCTCGTCATCAATGAGGAGCATCCTGCAGTTATTTTGTAATCCATTAGATGGCAGTAGCAGGTCATTATGGAGCACATGTGCTAAATGCAGATGCACATTTCAGAAAAGCATGCTAACTTAACTACTGTTTCTGAAACATATAAGATCTACTATACTGTGCATAATATGCTAGTTTTCTGTGTGCATAGAATATCCCATTTTGGCAAAATAGCACACTGAGCACAATGTTGTATCCCACGATGCGATCTTCCCAATATGGCCTTCCCTTTTCAGTGTTTACAAATGAATTGGAAACAATATCAGCCATGATTTTTAGTCTCTATTTTGACTCATTAGTTACACAGCTATTATTTCACACAGAATTTAAATAAATAAATAAGTAATGCAAAATTGCAAAATGACCTATAAAAATCTTTAAAAATTACCAATATTGTCTAGTGATTAAAAAAATAGTTGGTATACCAACATACATTGTTACATACTGTAGGATCATTAGAAAATTGTGCCTCCAACATTTTTGCAAAACCTTTTTTTTACCTCAAAAAAAGTACCTTTGAAATTCATTGCAGTTTCCAGCTGAAATTAACATTAGTGGCAGTAAACACCAACATTTATTTCTTTTCACACAAATTATGATGTCGGGGCAGATTATTGATCAATAAGACTTATTTTTGCGTGGTTTCTTGCACAGTACTATAACCTCAAGACACTTTTACTCTATGGTGTAAGATTTGTAAATTTATTTTTGCGTGGTTTCTTGCACAGCACTACCTTAAGACATTTTTACTACAGTGTAAGATTTGTAACTGATTACATTTTGATGTCTGCATCACATAATCCTCTCCATATGTATGGCTTTTCTGACATAGTAAACTTGCTCGGTAGCGCACCTGGTACAGTGTTGTACTTGCGATATGCAGCACTTGAGTATGAGTCTCGTGAGACGCTCGACACAACACTTGATAAAAAAAGCTCAAAGACTTGTAGAATCAAGCGAAAATTACACGGTTGCTTCAGCAAATGTGTTTTCATCTCACATTTTCTGTTCTTAACACTGTCGGTTAGTTTTAGCATAGGTGGTAGATTTTACAAGGCATTTCATTTCCAAACTTGATCAATATGCACAATAACCAATGCAACAAAGCATTGCCACATTCACGTTCATCCGTTTCGGATAAACTGAACACACCTTTTTACGCCACTCACTGGACATTTCATATATTGAAAGTGTTGTGAAATGTTCAAGAAGCAACGAAATATCATTTTTACAGAAATGTGGCCACAGGCACATCTTCCAGTGAGAATGGGTTGCAGTGCATTTAGTGCAGTATTCATTGTTTAATAAGCTAGTGTTGAACATAGAATATCGGTGGTCTGTGCCCTTACCAAACCCATCGCTTACAAACCAATGCAACACAGAATGACCCCCAAATCAGATTCATTGCTGCAGGCTAAACAAGCAAATGTCCCAGTGCGTTTCATCTCCGTCACTGCTTTAAATGCGTGAAATCCTGCGCAACATGCAGGAAGGCTGAAATAAGACTCGGTTTGTTTGTGATTAAGGGTTAATTTGTGAAAAGTCTGGAAGAAGAAAACACGTTTCTTCAGGCTAGGTCCCTCTCTTCACAGTGGCTTACCTCATACAGGCTGCAGACGTCACACAGTTTCATTCGTCTTCATAAACGCTCTCCAGTCTCATCGATGTGTTGGCTAAGTAAGTCCAGAAGGCTGACGGTCTGATGTCATCTCCCGCACTAATGAATTTGTCTTGGACAGAATCTGGTCCATGTTTGACATAGATAAACAAAGCCCTTAAACCGGGGACACACAGACTTAACAGATGCAGACACATGGACTTCAAAAGTCGGATCAGTCAAATAATATCATCAAGATCTTTATGTCTTTAGGTCACATATTAAGTCAGACTGGATTTAGTGTTGTCCAGAGCAGCACGGTTTCATTAGAAATTGGTTGTTTTTTCCCAGAAAAAGAAGAAAAACTGACCTTGTCAAATTGCATGAGCCGTGGTATCCTGAAGAGCTTCGACAGTTGGATGAGAATTATTCAACATCTTTGATGCAAATAATTCATGAATATGCCTTGCACACATGCAAATAATTGATGAATATGCCTAGGATATGGATATTGGATATAGTATTTTTGAATCAGAATCAATGTTGTATTCCCACTTGTCATCTCTTGTTTTTTCTCAGGTTTTTAAAGGAGCAGTGGTACCTCATCTGACCAGCAGAGGACACATTATTATCCCGTCATGAATCACTTTGCCCGAACTTGACTTTATAATTACTGTAACTTATTGTGATAGAAAAACTTGAATGTTAGAAAACTTGAAAATGCCACAGTCTAAATAGAGCTATAGGTTAGGTAAGGTTGCCTAAGAGTTTTTCTCCTGAGCAGAATGGCCAAAATGTGGTCCCTCTGGTGAGTTAACTGTGTGACAGGTCTATTTATATATACCTATAGAACACCTCAGTTAAAACATACGATCTTGAAGTGTATTGACACAGACGCAGTTTAATAGTTGTCCCTGTCTGAGTAAATATAGGGAAAAAAAAGAATAAAACCGTAAATCATATCATAGACAGTACCCTCTTAAACACTCCTGACTGAGGCAAAGTCAGTTAGTCTCATGGAAAATCATATCATTTGACCTTTTTATAACAAGGCATGGTTAGTTCAGGTTGTAAAATGTCATGTGGTGTGATTCCAAAAATTAAAATAAATAAAAATAAAATAAAATAAAATAAAATAAATAAATAAATAAATTAATAAATAAATTAATTCATTACTGTATAATTATAAAACCTACTTTTTACCTTGAAAATATATATTTAGAAATGTTTTTGACAGTGAAAACAACGATTAAGATGTATATATCATAAATATGTCGTATATTTTAGTTGTATTATAGTTTGTTGTTGCACTATGCAATGAACCAAACTGAGAGACCATTTTGAAGGCTCAGGAAACCTTTGCAGGTGTTTTGAGTTGATTAGTTGATTGGCATGTCACCATATTCTAATTTTTTGAGATAGTGAATTGGTGGGTTTTTGTTAAATGTGAGCCCAAATCATCACAATTAAAAGAACCAAAGACTTAAACTACTTCAGTCTGTGTGCATTGAATTTATTTAATACACGAGTTTCACAATTTGAGTTGAATTACTGAAATAAATGAACTTTTCCACGACATTCTAATTTATTGAGATGCACCTGTACATCAAACTAAAAAAAAAAAAACAGTGTGATCGTGACAACAATAAATATCTAAAGACAGAGATATGTAGATAGCAGTTAAATGTTTGTGTGCAGTGTGTATATGTAATATGTATGCATGCATATAATAAGGAAAGTATGCAGTCTTTTTCTTTATCCTAGATGCTTCAATTTGTCACTGACCCAGCTGTTCATACAAAATTACAATATCCGAGTGCATATCAGGCACAGATCACATGAGCAGTTGCCATATTGCATTGCTGCTTCTTTACATTAGGTTAATTCAAATAGTCAACGCTCATTGTAAATGTTTTCCAGTTGTTTTGTCACTGCATATTGCTGTCAGTGTGAATTCCCCTTTATTGCCAAGCTGAATTATTACAGTGTTGCATGCCCTGAACGCTTTGGAGAGCGTTAAAACATTGTCGTCTCTCACTGTTCTCACATTTGTCACTGAATGTGACCTGAAGGTCTTCTCTAGTTTATGTCTTAGCTGTTCTGTCAGGTTTTTAACCCTAGTTCATGACCTAAAGTTGTCGCTGGTCTGTGACCTCTTACGTATCGCGTGTTTGTAACCCACAATGGCCTACGAAGCGCCATATAAATATAATTGGCTTGACTTGACTTGATGACTTCACGTCCGCTCCTCATTGTGTGGCGAAGATCAATATGGAGTTTATTGGGTACCAGAACCCAAAACCACATACCGCTCTTTCTCCCAGACCGCTTTGAGAAATTACTGCGTATCCGACACAATTGTGTTCACACAATTGGAAATCTGACCTTCGGATTTCACAGACAAGAGGCCCAAGATGGAAAAACAAGCCAAAACTCTCAGTTTCCACCATCGTCTTGGATTGTTTTCCCTTCTGTTGAGGTTTGAGAAGCTTGGTTCTTTGACACGATAGATGTTCTCACCACTTACAGAGGACTGTGATGAGACACGGCCTCTCCAATGCTAGGCCTGGTTTTCATGTTCTTGTAAGCTACACCTAAATTACCCAGGATTGCTTCCAGAGGCAGATCTTTAGAGAGAGAGAGCGTGTTACATATACACCACTGTGGATTGAATCCAGAAACAAGTCGTTCTTGTTTTCAGTGAAATATCTTCATAGATTTGCCGGCACTTAACTTTTTGTATATATCTGCATTCGTATGCCGGCGTATGCGCGCACACCTGAGTAAGCCATCCCTAAATTGCCGTGCGGATCTCTTCCAAAGACTTCGTAATGAAACGCAGACTATTTCATCACTCTGTAAACTAATAAACGGGGACAACACAGCAGCCCGCGCTCCTAATCAAACCTGACGACAAGTGACAGGAGGCCATTAGCCTCCCATTCAGCAAATGATCATCCTGCTCTGAGCAAAGGCCATCAGGCACGCCGGCGGGGCCTCCCAGATTCTTCATGGAAGCCATTATATGCCCTGTCCGACACCCAGCCTTGCCCTGACAAGGGGAGCGGGGTCAGAGGTCAACTCGACCATTAGCAGGCTATTACAGAGCTTCACTTCATATATCAGACAGAGTTAGAGAACAGGAGACACTGTGTGAGCTGAGCTGAGGAAAGATAGCAAGTTATTCATCAAAAGTATCTAAGCATTTATGTTTTGCATGAAACAAATGAAACATGTAATTTTGTGTGATTTTATTTAACAATGTGTTTTCCAGTGCCTTAATTTAATTTACATTTTTATTTTTATTTAATATTCATTCTTGATGATTCTCAATACTGCATTATTTTATACTGTATTAATTTTTTTTTTAAATCAGTATAAATTAAATGTAGTACAACAATTACTTCCATGATGTAGAATACTATAAAAAGAAATGATTTGATAACTTTGATCAAATTAACCCTCTGGTATTGTTCATTTGGGAGTCACACTTGTGTTGTTCGCGGTCAAAAGTGACCGAACACCTGAAATTTAACTTTTTTTTTTCTTTAGTAAAATCAATGTAATATATTTTTGTTCAATAATATTTTTTCTTTTGTGTATTTTGAGAGAATTTTATGGTACTAATGAATATTTATGCAATAATTATGATACATTTTTCCCATTGAAAATAATACAAAAATATATTTTTTCTAATGTTTTTCTGTTGCTTTTCAATTATGGCAGTATTTCATGTTAAAATCCAATTTTTGAAGTCAGATTAGTGCCAAAAGATAAAAAAAAAAGGTAACAAGAATGAACAGGAATGCTTTATCAGAGATTAATCACTGATTTCAACCTCTTGTTTGAGTCTTCTGGCTCAAATTTGCCATATTGTTACAGCCACACCGGTTCATTTGTGTGTGTATAATAGTGTGTTTTGTGTACGTGTCTGTAAGTGTGTCTGAGTGAGTGATGTTTTAGAGTGTTACCCCTTCCTTGCTGTCTGTGTTTTTACTGCATTGTGGCTGAAATATTGATTTTATTTCATGCAATTGCAGAAACATGCTTTGTGTTACAGTCCCACTAGTTCATTTATGAGTGTCTGTGGGGGGTGGTTGGAGTGTGTCTATTTTGCACTCTTGATATTTTAGAGTGTCACCCCGTTAATTTAATTTACATTTTTATTTTTATTTAATATTCATTCTTGATGATTCTCAATACTGCATTATTTTATACTGTATTAATTTTTTTTTTAAATCAGTATAAATTAAATGTAGTACAACAATTACTTCCATGATGTAGAATACTATAAAAAGAAATGATTTGATAACTTTGATCAAATTAACCCTCTGGTATTGTTCATTTGGGAGTCACACTTGTGTTGTTCGCGGTCAAAAGTGACCGAACACCTGAAATTTAACTTTTTTTTTTCTTTAGTAAAATCAATGTAATATATTTTTGTTCAATAATATTTTTTCTTTTGTGTATTTTGAGAGAATTTTATGGTACTAATGAATATTTATGCAATAATTATGATACATTTTTCCCATTGAAAATAATACAAAAATATATTTTTTCTAATGTTTTTCTGTTGCTTTTCAATTATGGCAGTATTTCATGTTAAAATCCAATTTTTGAAGTCAGATTAGTGCCAAAAGATAAAAAAAAAAGGTAACAAGAATGAACAGGAATGCTTTATCAGAGATTAATCACTGATTTCAACCTCTTGTTTGAGTCTTCTGGCTCAAATTTGCCATATTGTTACAGCCACACCGGTTCATTTGTGTGTGTATAATAGTGTGTTTTGTGTACGTGTCTGTAAGTGTGTCTGAGTGAGTGATGTTTTAGAGTGTTACCCCTTCCTTGCTGTCTGTGTTTTTACTGCATTGTGGCTGAAATATTGATTTTATTTCATGCAATTGCAGAAACATGCTTTGTGTTACAGTCCCACTAGTTCATTTATGAGTGTCTGTGGGGGGTGGTTGGAGTGTGTCTATTTTGCACTCTTGATATTTTAGAGTGTCACCCCTTCATTACTGTGCACATTTTTTTCTGCATCATGAAAGATTTTTAAATTGTACAGCCAAAAAATTCTTTGTATTTTTTCTGTATTTCCCATTCATTTCCAACGGCAGTCATTTTTGACCACGAACAACACAAGTGTGACTATTTTTTTTTTTATGACCATTTAGCTTTTTTCGAATCAAGTCCATGATTTTTTTTATTGGTCACATAGTGACTGCCATAAAATTCATTGTTTCATACCATTCCCATGAAGTAGCGATTCTTTAAATTTCGAAAATTTTTTAATGTTGTTCGGTCTAAAATTAACTATTTTTTTATATTTTAATATAATATTTTGCTATACACAAACGTTTGGATTCAGTAAGATTTTCTTTTAAAGAAATGTATAATAAACAAAAAACACTGGAGTAATGATGATGAAATTTCAGCTTTCCAGGAATAAGGTAAATTTTTTAATATAATAATATATAAAACAGTTTTTCTATACTGCATTTTAATTTTGATAAACAGTATTTTTGCAGCAAATGATTGTAGCCTCTGTGAGCATAAAGAACATCTTTCAAAAGTACACACATATTAAAAAACGTGTCAACCTATAAAAAAATCAGAAAAGTATTGTTTGGTTGTTAATTTATTTATCTATATATGTATGTGTATGTATGTATTTATTTATTTATTGCCACAAAAACAATTACTATTAAGATGCATAAACAATTTTAAATGTTCACAAAATTCACCAAATAAATAGCAGTCAAAAATAACAGCCAAACAGCAATAGAAACTTTTGTGAAGGGACTCTCTCATTCATTTTCTTTCTTTCATGCTTCCAAACGAACCGATTCACTTGCACTTTCCAACACTATCTGTATTAACACAACACCACAACTTGTTACAAAAAGAAAGAAAGAAAAAAAAATGTTTTACTGGAAATCTGTTGCAAAAAGTATTTTACTTGGAAATATGATTATGAGAATATGAAAATTTTCTGTGTAGCATTTCTACTTGTGGTTAGCTACTCCCTTGTTTAGGAGCAGTAAGAAAAAAAATTCCAACATAGACATGCATTGAAACTTTTTAATGTAAGATGGAAAATCTCTTTTAGAGGAAACATGTTCTAGATTAGATTAACAAGATTAGTGTCCTCTAGTAAACATGCACTTTCAACTAACATCTCTAGTCTAATTATATGTATAATTAGCTGATTATTGCTCTGTATTAGATATGTAAACACAGACATATCAAGCGTCTTGGAGTACTTTTGGCTGGATTATATAATAACAAGTTATGTGAGCTGGTCTACTCTTCACCCCAGAACCCTTTCCCAAAACAATCCCACTGATCTCTGAAGGCTTTACTTCTCATGTACAGTCTTAAAATCTCTTCAAAACTGATCTGAGATCAGCCCTAGCGGCCCCTGGAGGATTAGAGCGGCAAAAGGAAGATTTGAGAGGAATGAGAGACTGAACTGAGCTCATAGGTGAAAGGTGACGCTCCAATCCCAGCTGTTGGGTTAAATATAGTGCCGTGCATTGGGCATCTCTGAGAGACTTGTGAAATGCAGGCCTGGATGTTGTCGCAGTCGCTGTTTGTGTAGGAAGGTGAGATCCTAACTCAATATTCATGGCTTAGGAGGGCGACTGGGAACGGGCCGCACTGGACCCGGGAATACCGAGGGCAGGTCAGAGAGGTTGTTTCGGATCAGAGGGACTCGTGGACGTGGGTGACTGACATGGCAGACTTGTAAACACACTTTTATAGTGGCAGTTAATGACGCAAGTGTGATTTTACTGTGGGAATCTCGTCTTCCTGACACCTTCATACACTCACAGACATATTTAAAACATTTACATTTTATAATGCAGACAAACATAAATCCTGTAGAGAAGCTCACATCTTCTGAGTTGATTCGCAGATCATTCATACCATTAATCTTTACACAAACGGACTCAAGTTTGTGTGTGTGTGTGTGTGTGTGTATGTACCTCCCCCATTGCTCCTTAATTATGGGGGTCATAATCTCCATGTCTAAAGTGTCACAGTGTGTAAAGGTTTATTATGGCCAACGTGGGGTTCGAGGGACGAGGGTTGGAGGGGGAGGGTAAAAACCCTATCAACACACACACACACACACACGTTCTTTTATAACTTTCTATTTTTAACACACATTTATTCACTCTTTGTTGCCTCTCTTTGAGAGCCATCTCACACATGCACACCAGTGTTATTTTAGTATTATTTATGTACAATTATATTTTTTTATGCATTATTTGAATTAGATTTTACTTATTTAGGTTATTTTTTTTTCATTTGAGTTTTAATTTGAATTCTGTTTAAGTGTTACGTTTTTCCGTAATTTTAGGGTATGTTTACATAGCAACAGCTGCACTAAAAACAGAACATTTTTTCCTTTGCATTTTCGCAAAGTTTCATATACAGACGATAATGTTGCAAAAATGATCCCCATTCACACGGATCTGCGAAAATGTTGCTGTATTATTGCCAGTAGATGGCGATGTCATATTGTAAAGAATGTGCCTGCGCACATACAGTACATATATTCCTAAAGACTAAACACGTAATATGCATGTGCATGACATCACCGTTTTCACAAATGCACGTTTTCATTGTTTACACAAAGACAATACGTGTCATTTTCAAAAATTTGCATTTTCTGTGTCCCAAAATGGGGTTTTTGTGTAAATGAACAGCCAAAATGCATAAGTAGTTTTCCATTTTTAGTTGAAAATGGTGTTATGTAAACACCCTTAGTGCTCTATCTATCTATCTATCTATCAACATTTTTTTCCTCACACTTTTTAGATCCCATTGGATTTTCTGTCCCATTTACTTTCTTTGTTAAAAGAGCAGAGGGGAACATCTTCAAAACATCTCCTTTTGTGTTCCATGAAAGAAAGAATGTGAAATGGGTTTCGAACAACATGTGGGTGAGTAAATAATGACAGAGTTTTTTATTTTTGGATAACTTTATAAAGTCTGCGTTAAACTGCATTCAATAGAGCAACTCAACCTGAGCAGAAACGATTCCAAGTTTAATCCCACCATGTCATAAACCCCATTCTCCTCCATCAGAGTGCATTTGTCTTCTGAAGGAGTGTGTATGTATGTGTTTTTATGGAGTGGGCCAATGACTTAATTTGCATCATGTTCTGCTACATGCACACTGACATGCCTCATCACACAACTTTGTTTCATAAAATCTGTTTCAGATTTCTCTCACCTAATAATAGACATAACATCATGCATCCCCTCGATTCCGCCCCCCAAACACCACCCATCAAACAAGCCGCAGTGAGAGTCTTGCCTTTATAAGCCTCTTTAGATCCCTTGTTAGGTTCCTCTTTCTCTCTGTTTGCCAGAAGTTACGTAATATTGTAATGTATAATCCCACCACTGGGTTTTCACAATTAATGTATTCATATGAAAGCTGTTAAATCTAGGCGATAAATATCTGATGAATGAGAGAGACTCCCTTCGACAAATACCCTCGCCAGATGCGCAATACGTCACATGGTCCTGGAAGGAGCCGTTTGGCTTTGAGACAGCTCCCTAATGAACACATAATGCTGGTTGGTGTAGGCTCGGACAGAGAGGCCTGGCAGATGAGCCGCTCTCCATAAAGAAACCACATATGAGCCAGAACCATCCGGAGCTCTGTTCCTGGACCCGGCTGTACTCACAAACGCCAGGGATGTGTTTCCCTCGTCTTGAAGAATGCCTCTTGGCTCCCGCCGGCGCTGGTGGGAGTGACTGTGTATTAAACGAGTGTTTGTCATGGCACGGTGCTT
>NW_015643187.1:206506-211575 GCF_001515625.1 Sinocyclocheilus rhinocerous | reverse complement strand
GATAAATATCTGATGAATGAGAGAGACTCCCTTCGACAAATACCCTCGCCAGATGCGCAATACGTCACATGGTCCTGGAAGGAGCCGTTTGGCTTTGAGACAGCTCCCTAATGAACACATAATGCTGGTTGGTGTAGGCTCGGACAGAGAGGCCTGGCAGATGAGCCGCTCTCCATAAAGAAACCACATATGAGCCAGAACCATCCGGAGCTCTGTTCCTGGACCCGGCTGTACTCACAAACGCCAGGGATGTGTTTCCCTCGTCTTGAAGAATGCCTCTTGGCTCCCGCCGGCGCTGGTGGGAGTGACTGTGTATTAAACGAGTGTTTGTCATGGCACGGTGCTTGCAGCGAGAGTTGCCGTTCAGAATGAGATGGTTTGCTGGAGTTCAAGAGTGTTTGGATTGGGAATGTTTCACGGAAAGGATTCTAGCAGGGCTGAGGAAAAGGAAGACATCCTCTTAAACATGAGGCTCGCTAGAAGGACCAAGAAGGTCTGCTATCTTTCAGCATTCCCATTCATCTCAATGAAGTTGCTCAGTTGCTGAACTGCCAAGACCTCCCTGGAAATACATAATTGAAATCTTTCATCTTTGCTCAAGGAACAGCAAAACTTTTTGAGTTAATCATTTGAGCTGCAATGGCCATATCATAAGCTATCGACCAATAGAAGCCTGTCAGCCTAACCTTGTGTCTTTGGGACGGATGTGTTGGGCAGGATTATGTCCAAACAAAGTTGATGGTATAGAATAACTTTTCTGAATGTTTGTCAGATGTTTATGCCAAAATGATATGCCAGTTGCCTGTTTAATGCTGCGTCTCATGAGAAGTATATGCATGGCGACTTCCACGTCTAAACTCATCTTCTGTGCTTGTGCCTGAAATTGACTTGACATTTGGACCAGTTGATGTTAGAAACTAATTGAAGAAGATGATGCCAGTCAATCAATAAAAGCATTTGTTGTTTGAGATATGTGGATTTGTATGCCCTCACAATGGAAAATGTATTTTTTACCTTTTAACCTTTCTTTAAGACAAACCGACTCGTATTGCTGCATTTTTATGACATTGCTTCAGGTACATTTTGCAACGGTTCAGAATTCAAATGTCTGGTGAGTGACGCTAAAAGGTTAACGCTCTATCATGTTGGAAAATAACAAACCCACACACCAAACCCAACCCTAAACCTACTCGATAGTGTTAAGGAATGCAAAATTGATATCAAAAGACATTAGCTGATGCAGCCATGCTATTTTAATATCCCTGTACTCGGGGTTTGAGCTGTTTTGTCGAACCATAGTTTGAAAGGATTCGTACTGGAGCACTTCTCCTCACAAGTGCATTGCGTGAGCTACCATGAAAACCCATACATATGAAGCTGTTTATGTAACGCTAACATTCAAAAGTATCGGTTTTCAGTCTAGCAAGATGTTTAAATTGTTTTGAAGTCATAACATAATGTTGTGCAAAAATTAGGCCACACTCTGGCCCTGTAAATCATACTTTGTGTGAAAAGGAATAAAAAGTTGTCAGCATTTTACTGCCCCTAGTGTTCATTTCAATGGGAAACTGCAGTGATTTGTATGTATAGGTACGTTTTTTTGTGTTTTGCAGAAATGTAGTTAGAGGCACGTATTTCCAATGAGCCTGGGTAGTTTGTTTCACTGATGCTAGCTGAAGGATGCTGTTGGTGTTTCAGGAGTCCTTGTAATTTGCGCCCTGGTGCAGCTAGACTATTATTTCACCAAGTCTCATGGAGATCCCAAATCCTCAACACAATGAGTCTCCTGTTGAAGCCAAGACTGCAAAACAATGTTGCAATCAAAGACAATATCAGTTATAGGCTTGCAAGTGAACTTGTCCACTGAGCAGCTCAAAATGTCTCCTGGTGCAGCTAGGTTCAATGATCACAATAGCAACGCAGTTTTGGGGTGTCCCGGTGGAGGAGAAAAACAGCAGCAAACTCGGCCAATTACTGTACTGCTGGGTGTGAAAACTAGGAAACCAGGGGATCCATTCTGAGGACTGTGCTCTTTTCCAAACTCTTTCTCTCTCTGGATCGAGTCTTAATGCAGTGCTGACCACATAATTCATCTATCCATTCACAGGAGGCAGAGACAAAGTTCCCAGCACCTCGACTCAAGAGTCATATTTCATCATGACCCCTAGTGTTCATTTCAATGGGAAACTGCAGTGATTTGTATGTATAGGTACGTTTTTTTGTGTTTTGCAGAAATGTAGTTAGAGGCACGTATTTCCAATGAGCCTGGGTAGTTTGTTTCACTGATGCTAGCTGAAGGATGCTGTTGGTGTTTCAGGAGTCCTTGTAATTTGCGCCCTGGTGCAGCTAGACTATTATTTCACCAAGTCTCATGGAGATCCCAAATCCTCAACACAATGAGTCTCCTGTTGAAGCCAAGACTGCAAAACAATGTTGCAATCAAAGACAATATCAGTTATAGGCTTGCAAGTGAACTTGTCCACTGAGCAGCTCAAAATGTCTCCTGGTGCAGCTAGGTTCAATGATCACAATAGCAACGCAGTTTTGGGGTGTCCCGGTGGAGGAGAAAAACAGCAGCAAACTCGGCCAATTACTGTACTGCTGGGTGTGAAAACTAGGAAACCAGGGGATCCATTCTGAGGACTGTGCTCTTTTCCAAACTCTTTCTCTCTCTGGATCGAGTCTTAATGCAGTGCTGACCACATAATTCATCTATCCATTCACAGGAGGCAGAGACAAAGTTCCCAGCACCTCGACTCAAGAGTCATATTTCATCATGAAAGCCTCTGGTGGTGTTTTAAATGCTTTATATTAACTCTCTCTCTTTCACGCTCTCTGTGTCTTCTTTTATGTCTTTTTTTTTCCCCTCTGTCTCGTTTTGTATGGTGGGTCACAGGTAATTGGTCCAGATTTTTTCGATCACCCTAGAGACGGTCTGACTTGGGCCTTTAATAGGGCCCCTAAAGACACCACGAAGGGGTTCAAAGGCAAGTGTACAAGACTCAAATGGAACAGTGAAATTAGTCCTCGCTACGGGAAAGGCTTCTGATAGAACAATGGACCGCACTTATAGATGAAATAAGACCCATACGTGAATAGTTAGGGAACCTAATCAGGGAGAATGGACATATTCCCAAAGGAATCGGTCAAGGTTCCTAACAAGGACCTGTAAGCAAAGAAGAAAGAGTAGCAGTTTTGAAATGGTGGGTCTCAGTGGACTTGCGCCACTCAAGCATGGTCCAACTTCCATTAATTGACTTCACATTCAAAGGACAGGGATAATAAACTATTCATTTGAAGCATTAATTGAGACTTATTCCTGCAAACGTTGCATTTTTATGTTTCTCTGACTGGAGTGGACTTTTGTTTTGTTTGGATGGTCAAGGTTATGATGGCTGCATTGCCATGGTTTCAGAGTAAAGGAATGCAAAGAAGAAAGCGAATTCAACACTGGGTTCTTTTTCCCTGTCGGAGGGACAGAGTCACACAGGGAGGAGGGCCAGGCCGGCAGTCTCTAAGGGCTGTTTTATTGGGGGCTCGCTAACTAAAGCATGCAATTCTGCTGTTGATTTTAGTCTGAGCTGCAGTTGGCATAGTCAATGGTCCTGTTCAGGCCTTTCTCCATCAGGTCTGTCTCTGGGGGGCAGTGAATGCCTCGTTAAAACGCACGTAAACGACCACAGACAGAGCCAGCTATGCCCCCTGATGCACAGAGTCACTTAAAGCCATTTACTGCCATGCATAAGTAGTTATGCCATCTATTACCATGCTCAGGCGGGCAGAGGCAGCAGTCAGGTGCCTTTACTGCACAGCATGTGTAATGGAACTGATTCTGATGTGAAAAAACTGTTGTTTTCTAGTGATGAATTATTAATAAGAAAAAAGAGAGCACATTTAAAAAGAATTACGGCACATTAGAATGACGTGGTTGCAACGTCTTATAAAAGTACATTATCCTTTTTTCCCCAAATGAGTTAATAAATAAAACACCGCGGTTCTTGTTGGCTGAACACTAAATAATGCATTACACTTCGGCAAAACATACAAACCTGAATATTGTGTGTGCATATGATGTATTACAGTATTATTTAAAAGATATGCTGGGTTGTGAGTTTGGATGAGGCATTGGGATAAAGTTATGGCTGCATTTATGTGTATATATATATTTATATATGTATTTCTATGTATAATCTATGATTTATTATTTTTGGTTGACCAAGTTGGAAATAACTCTCTGATTCAGCATAATCCTGAAAGAATTGCCAAGCTTGAGCTGGCAGGCTTGAAATAACTGTTAAATAACATCTGATTGAACATTTGTCATGTTGAGATCTGGATGTCAAGTGCCGTCAGGAGAGAATCCACTTCCAACTTCTGTAGAAAAGATGGATTTAATTCTCCAGTAAGGTTTGATTTACTGGGTGAGGAATGTTTAATATAAACTTAGGGAGAGATAATCAAGTTCCTGAAAAGACCAGTTTGAAATTTTGCACATGCAAAGCTTGGCACAAGAATTGCTTCTTATTTCCACGGTTCAAAGTTTTTCTTTAACATAGTTCAACGTTGGAAATTGCTTTCTTTGAATAAATAAAACTAGGATAAGTAGAATTTTACACTCATGCAATAAGGTTTTTGAGTAAAACACTAATGTTGATAAAATCTCTATTTGGAGGGGAAAATGACAGAGCAAATTACCAACGTATTTTAAAGGGTTAGTTCACCCAAAAATGAAAATTAGCCCATAAATTACTTACCTCAAGTCATCCTAGGTGTATATGACATTCTTCTTTCAGACGAATCCAGTCAGAGTTATATTAAAAATTGTCTTTGATCTTTCAAGCTGTTTCATGGCACTCAGCGGGTGTTGCATGCTTCAGTCCAAAACAAGTTAAATAAAAAGCGCCCGTCCATAAAAAAAGTGTCTCACACGGCTCCGGGGGGTGAACAAAGGCCTTCTGTAGCGAATCGATGCGTTTTTGTAAGAAAAATATCCATATTCAAAACGTAATAATAACTTTAATGTAGCTTGTGCTCACTGTTGTAAAGGGAAGCAGTTCCGGGCGGATGAC
>NW_015643187.1:189978-197842 GCF_001515625.1 Sinocyclocheilus rhinocerous | reverse complement strand
GTGTTTCTAAAGGTGGATGTGGATGATGCACAGGTTAGTCACCTGGTGTCTTTTTTCTCTTATGAATGCACTCGAAAGTCTACAAACTACTGAGCCAAATGAGCAGAACACCCTTTTACATAGATTCACCATCTGGGTTGTACTGTGTTACTTTCATTTGAATACATGGCCTCCCTATCTCCCTCCCATAGACAAGGATGTCTGGTGTAGTATAATGTATTTGGATACTCACAGACAGCCTAACCTTTTGTAAGTGACCCAAACACATTGGAACATCCCAGCACACCCGGTTGCTGTTCTCCTGATCGGCTTGCTGATACTGTGTTATTTGATTCACGGGATAGCGCTCCGAAAGGATATTGGCTGTCATTCAGTTTTATCAGAGGTAGATCGAGACAGTGACAAAATGGGACAATTCTGGTTGCCCATGTTGTTATGGTTACAAACACTAGCTATTATTACAATGCTGTGTTGCAAAGCAGATGGGGGACGGGACGCATGTGTGTTTGAAAGCTGAATTCTTGATACATGTTTGTGATTTGTTGAAATGTCATGCTTTTTGCCTGACATTTAAATCGCAAGGTAAGGATGGCAAATGTGAGCCGAGCGTCTGAAGGTTCTGATAACAGTGCGCATATCCAGCGGACATTTTTGTGACTGATTTCAGGAATGGCGGC
The DNA here is from genome assembly GCF_001515625.1 of Sinocyclocheilus rhinocerous. Lineage (NCBI taxonomy): Eukaryota > Metazoa > Chordata > Actinopteri > Cypriniformes > Cyprinidae > Sinocyclocheilus > Sinocyclocheilus rhinocerous. Next base: position 197,165 of record NW_015643187.1, on the reverse strand, counting down.
AAGCATAATTTTAAGATGAAATTAATATGAAACACATTATTTTTTTCTAAACATATCATGTTTTTTTTTTTATTTCGACAGCCTTCGAGTCCTGCTGTGGACATAATTTCATCCCTCTTTTACAAAAGTGCTCAGACTGGCTAAGCAAAATGAAAAGACACTATTAAAGATGCTTATCATTACACCGTAGACTGAATAAACTTATTCAGACCTGATCTCCACTCCCTCTTTCTCTGTCTAGGATGTGGCCACTTTCTGTGAAATCAAATGTATGCCAACATTCCATTTCTACAAGAATGGAAAGAAGGTAAACCATCTTTTGTCCTATTTCCATGATCTTCTGAGGAACTATTTTTTATTAGCTCTTTTTGGCAGTTTAAAGGGTTAGTTCACCCAAAAATGAAAATTAGCCCATAAATTACTTACCCTCAAGTCATCCTAGGTGTATATGACTTTCTTCTTTCAGACGAATCCAGTCGGAGTTATATTAAAAATTGTCTTTGATCTTTCAAGCTGTTTCATGGCACTCAGCGGGTGTTGCATGCTTCAGTCCAAAACAAGTTAAATAAAAAGCGCCCGTCCATAAAAAAAGTGTCTCACACGGCTCCGGGGGGTGAACAAAGGCCTTCTGTAGCGAATCGATGCGTTTTTGTAAGAGAAATATATTGATATTCAAAACTTAATAATCACTTTAATGTAGCTTGCGCTCACTGTTGTAAAGAGAAGCAGCTCTGGACGGATGACCTCCGAGGTCAGCGTTGTGCATGCGCCGGTGAGTCTCGTGAAAACCAACGTTTGTTAACAGGAGCAAAGGAAGCAAAGTTTCCTTACTTTAGCAAAGGAAAACCAGTCTCCTCTTGGCTTATATAGAAATCCTCAGACATTCTTCTTTACATTTTTTTTTATGGATGGGCGCTTTTTATTTAACTTGTTTTGGACTGAAGCATGCAACACCCGCTGAGTGCCATGAAACAGCTTGAAAGATCAAAGACAATTTTTAATATAACTCCGACTGGATTCGTCTGAAAGAAGAAAGTCATATACACCTAGGATGACTTGAGGGTAAGTAATTTATGGGCTAATTTTCATTTTTCGGTGAACTAACCCTTTAAGGTAAGGATCCTCCATCCATGCCATTTTGGTATTATATATATATTTTTTTCCATAACACTTTTATCCAAATACTTTTGTTGAATACTTTAACTAAAGCTAATTGCCCCTTCATTATATAGACCTTTCTGCCCAAATATCTGAGTAATATAACTCTATTATTCAACTACCCATCCAACATAAAAATAACATTTGCTCAGTTAGGAGAGTTCAATAAGAGTTCACATTACCTTCGGTAAAACCAACATTCAGACAAAAGACAGTCAACAATATCTACAGATCCCATCCCATCATGGAATCACAGAAGTCCTATGTTAATAAATGTAACTTAAATAGCATTTATAAAATGAATCCTTTTCATTTGTATACCTAAAAAAACTGCTGAAGATGCAATGCGCTCATATCAATACCAATATCCGATAATGAGGCACCAAATATGCATCTGTTTGAATTAAGAACAGTTTAATTGTTAAGTGATTAACTCCAAAACCATTTCACCACATATGATGACCTTCATCAAATGGGCAGTGACTCTGTTCTGCTTTTCTCTCTAATGAGTTTAATTGTTACAATCTGAGCAGGGGGTCTGATCGAAGCGGGTCTGACATCTATTAAACCCCGCGTGCTATAGCTGGGATTCCCACTGGAATAGAGCCACCAGAGCGAGCGGGCGTTGCATTCCCACCAGAGAAAGAGAGAAAAGAAAATGCTGACTGAAAACGAGGCGACTAAGGTTGACACCCTGACGCCCTTTTCTTACTCTTGGTCCCACCGGTCAATTAAAACAAGAAAAAACAACAGAGCAGGAAGAGAAAAGGCTCTAATCAAATGGGCTTGGTAGTCCCGGGTAGACAAAAGAGGTCAGAGGGTTTTGTGTGGAGCTTTGAATGCTGGTGGAGTCTCACAGACAGAGCTGCATTTACCCCCCTTACAAAGAGCCAACATGGCCGTTTTCTCATCCTTTAGGGCCGTACTGAAACCCCTATCAAAGCACATGTTAATTTCTCCAAATGAATAGACGTGAGAATTCCCAAAACGTCTTTACAGCGTGTGAAAGAAAGAAACCGCTAGATAAATGGACAGATTCTGCACATGGACTCACCACCAGGTGAAAATGATGGGTCGGATATTTGGTTCCTGAGATACGGCTTGCTATCTTCACTGACACTGACATGCTAACAGCCTGACCTCAATTAGCGGTTACTGGTGTTAAAACTTGTGCTGTTTCTTAACAATTTCTGTGTCAAGGCTTAAAATGAAACGTCAGTGTAAAAATATAGCTGCAAGCAGCGATGACGGGCCCAAGCCCTGGTGGCACCGCTATTCCGGTGGAATCAGGAAAACAGTGCACAGCTGACACATGCATTTAACCCTCAACATATTAGAAAAAGTAAATAAATCAAACAATTTTGGACTGCGGGTACTTTTAGCTGGTGTGAGGTTATATGAGATTGTGCTGTCTGTTACTTAATTCTATTAAATTATACAGGGTGTATTTATAGAAACCTTTTACAAAATATAATTCTAAAAGACACACATAAAATTGTCTCTTCATTTTCAATGGACAGCAACACAGTTAAATATGTCTGGCAACTTGACCGATATTAATTAAGATAAATAAGTTATATCAAAGACATCAAACTCAGTTCCTGGAGGGCCACAGCCCTGCAGAGTTTTATCCCAACCCTGCTCCAACACACATACCATGTTCTGTAGTTGTCAAATAAGCCTGAAGGACGTGATTAGCTGGATCAGGTGCGTTTAATTAGGGTTGAATTTAAACTTTGCAGGGCTTTGGCCCTCCGTGAATTCAGTTTGACACCCCTGGCTTATATAAAGTTATATATAAGTTTTGAGGAGTTTGGATAATGCACTTTAAAGATAAAGACAATAAGACAATTCCTTTTTTTCCCAGTTGCTTTACTAAATCACCATGGCAACACTGTTTGAGATATCCAAAATCCATTTGCAATTCAGTCCTTCATTCGATTTGTTCAAACTCCTGATTCATTCAGGAATGAAGCAAATGACCCTCTTTGTGAATGGGCCATTGAATCATTAACTCACTCCATTCATTACAAATGCGGAGTCATTCTGAAACGAATCACCACTGTGTATTGCTTGGAGATGCGCAACAGTTCTGGTGAGGTAATATTTTCATTCAAAAACAGACAATATTGTGTCACCATTCAACTGTATGAAATGCAAGATGACCTATGTAGGTCTGGGGTGGGGCAGGTGTTTAAAAAATGTAATGCTCTATTTTTTCATACCTAATTAATTACATTAAAGGTGCAGTAGGAGATCTTGGAAAATGCTAACTTTAGCCTGATAGCACTGAAAGCGAACGTCCCACCCTCCCTGCAATCACCGTCTAAAGCCACGCCCCCTGAATGCATATACGCTCACAGACCTGAATACCAGAGACAACATTACTACAATAGGCTACATCAGCGGTTCCCAATTTCAGTCCTCGCACTGGATGTGAAGACGTCATGTGTGTGTGTGTGTGTGTGTGTTTGTTGATGTTTGTCTGCCATTCTCACTCTGTCTGCACAGCGTGCGTGAACGCGCTGATGACGTATCCTATCTGCGCGAACAGGGTGCGCAGAGGTATGCTAATACATAAGTTGACAGGCAGGTAGGGAAGCCAATTAAAACGCTTGGACCGAGTGTTTTGACTGGACGAACATTTCTTGGCCCTACGCCTTCCACAGAATATATAAATACAGATAAATACATTTAGACCACTTAACTTAATGATTGCTATCGTGATGTGAAGAGACTTTCAACCAGCATAACAAAAAAATGTTCTGAAGACAATCACCTATTGTACCTTTAATGTGTTAAATTGACCTGGTTTTTGATATAAGAATTTCTGATATAAGAACTGCTGAATATTTCCATCAATACTGACCAGGAGATAGATCATACAGTCATACATACAGTCATTGACACCAATGCAGGTGGACTTTTGGTGAAATGTTATACAATTTACAGTATGTTTGTAATACCTAAATATATTTCTGTTGATAGTTATTTTAATATGAATACATTTTCAAGTTCAAATACCATCTAAAGATCAGTAAAGTGCTTTTTTAGTTGTGCCACAAAAATGCTATATTTTAGCAACGATGGCTATGCAGATTATTGGTTAATGCAACTGTGATTTATGTCTGACAGCACCTGAGTGAATTTGTATCAAAAAGCAGACTTTGACTTTGACGTGACTTCTTTGTATGACTATGTTGAAGGATTAGGAAAATACGTAAAACCAGCACAAAGAAACGCATGAACCGTGATGGCATTTACATAGCTTTCTTTGAATTCTCACTTTCAAACAAAAACATGCATGTTCCAGTTTTAATAAGCTTTTCTTCCATGAGGCCAGTGCGTCGGAACGCAGTGCGGTGAGTTATCGGGTCTCTCTGGGCGTGTGTGTGCCGGTTCTGGCCCATCTCCATGCAACCTGAGCTCAGCAGCTCTCCTCTGCCTGGAAGACGCACATTGGATTTCTGCTGGCTTGGCCAGGGCCACCCGTACCCGTCTTTATGCGCTCTGGCCTCAGCGCAGAGAGACCCTTAGCTACGACTAACCCACTCAATTAGCAGACGTGCAGCGCTGAGGAGAAATCTGGCACACAACCCCAGGTTTCCACTCCTGTAGATCCAGAGATGTGGTGAGATTGAAGCAGGGAGACGCTCTGGGCTGCTCTAAATGCAGGAGCTAATGGAGATGTTGGCTTGGGAATTCTTCACATACTAGCCACTCAACTATATCAAGATAGACACGTTTGACCAGCTGTCATTGTAAGTTTAATGCTAGAATTAAATAAAATCCATCTGCCACTTTGAATTGTGCCACAAAAATGCTATATTTTAGCAACAATGGCCATGCAAATTATTGGTTATTGCAACTGTGATTTATGTCTGACGGCACCTGAGTGAATTTGTACCAGGCCCTTAATGGTCCAAATATGTAGCAAAATTGTTCAAACTGCTTATAATTTTGGCTTGATTTGGTCTAATATCATGAAACTGGTATTCTTTGGTTAATGCATCCAATTTTTACTTACGTGTAATGGGCATTTTTTACTCTTCACTTACTAATTTTGGATGCTATTTAATGCATTCAGTCTTGATGCTCATTTGGACAAAGCTGACCTTGTGAAAAAGAAGTGCGCTTACAGTAATTGTATTGAATGTGGACTTGTAGTGTACTTAAAAACGAAAAAACAAACTGTACTTGCAGATAATATAATATTAATGAAATAAAATGCCACTTAAGTGGTGCATTCTAATCTCTGTTACTATTTATATTGTTTTAAGATCTTATGTTCCCTTACTCTCGCTTTCTTTCCTTCTTTATCTTGCTCTGTCTCTTTCATTTGCTTTTCTCTGGCAAACACTCACATTAGTGGATGTGACCTCTCACTTCCCCCATATAAATGATTCAGGATGTCATTAATGTTAGCTGATACCAATGCAGCGCGGTCACTGCAAGACCTCATCCTACAGAAAGAGAGAGAGAGAGAGAGAGAGAAAGAGAGAGACTCATCGATCGTTGTTTATACTGCTGATGTCATCACTCCTGCACTCAGCTCCTGTTTTCCCTTGAAACATTAGATTTGTGCTAAGAGGCACTTTTTAAAATTAAAACAATACACCATAAAGGCCCAAGTGACCCTCCTGTGTGTACAAGCAGCCATTACGGAAACACACAATGAAATTATCCATGGTGTTCAAAAAACATTGTATCACTGGAAATGTGCTTTCTATTAAGCCTGTTTTCTAGTTGTTCAGTTGTATGTTCTTGTAAATAATTGCAACCACAGCTGTAATATAATATTACCCTATTGGTAGATATTTAGAATATAATTCCTTAAAACACATGGCAAACGCCAATTTTCTTGTGTTTTAAGGCATTATAAAATCTCCATAGCATAAACGTTCTGTACCACTACTGCAGAAATGGAAATTACCAAATGGAATTTCAAAAATAATTTATGAAAAAAAAAAAAAAACACATTATCATAATGAATCCGTGTATCATTCGATCATTCGTTTTTTGATTTAATATTGAAAGTAGAAAAATGAGAAAACGGCTCCTTTTTGTTTTTTTTCGTTTTTTTTCCAAGAAATGAGAAACAAGAATTCAGCTTAAATTTTCGTTTTTCGTTCATGAATAAACAGCTTGAATATTTGATTTCTACATGTGGGCGGGAATTAAACGCCCCTTTCTGCTGATTGGTCAGCTGAAGATCAAACCGTGCCGTCATCAGTTCTTCTGCAGAATCACGCAGCAGAATAATAGTCCTCCACTGCTGCAGTTGTATGGATTCTTAAAATTAATTAATTTGTTTCAAAATACATATTTTAAACACTAAGACAAAAAGGAAAGAATAATAAATTGGCTTGGGTATATATAGGCCTATGTTCACGCAAGAACTGTCATTCTGACTGACAACCGGAGAACAACAGATATTAAATAGCCTACTGTTAGAGTTATATAATGTAGTCTTGTGTTTTATTAAAATTGATTATAATTGATATCTCAAAAGGATATGCACAGTGCGCGGCATGAGCTGCAGCGCATTCGCACTGCAACGCAAGATTTTCATAAAATATAATAACTTGCCATTTCCATTTGTTTCTCACCAAACCCTCAGTATACCTTCAGAATGCACAGGAAATAAGCAGCAGTCATATTTAAAGCAGTTTAAGTTAATATTGAGTACTGATTGACGTTCACTTGGATTTTTTTCCCCATCGAGGGGAAATAACTTAATACTCTGTCATTTATAGTCGTATGGTAAAATGTATATTTTTAATTGTGTAACGTTACGTTCAAAATAACTACAAAATGTCATGCCTTTGAAAAAATAAAGACAACAACAGAATGCGCTGCTTTAGCGCGTCTCGGTCTCCTTGAGCAGTTTTCTGGCGCATGCCACAAACATGAACCACAGCGAATACTCGTCTTTTAAAAGGCTTCATTTAGATTATTTTATATTAAATGCATCATATAAGTCACTTTGGAATAAATCACAGTAGGCCTATGTATCATGATAAAAAAAA
>NW_015643187.1:148295-189937 GCF_001515625.1 Sinocyclocheilus rhinocerous | reverse complement strand
TGAAATTGATAAAATGGGTTATTAATCCGTACAACTGCAGCAGCGGAGGACTATTATTCTGCTGCGTGATACTGCGGAAGAACTGATGAAGGCACGGTTTGATCTTCGGCTGACTAATCAGCAGAAAGGGGCCTTTAATTCCCGCCCACATGTAGAAATCGGATATTCAAGCTGTTTATTCATTTTTCCACCCATGAACGAATTAACGAGTTTGTTTGCCCATATAATCTTAAGGAAATTGTGTGTAAACTTATTTGGCTTGCTGTCCACTGATGAGGGGCTCGATGAAGCAGCTTCAACTCGAGCTCTGATATACCCACAGGGACTTGATATAGGATGATTAAAAGGAGTGAAATTTAAGCTATACTAATGATGGTGGTGAGAGAGCCGCGCTTTGGAACTTTAATTAAGGAGCATCTTACTGCTGCACTGCTGCGGCAGTGACTTTCCTGGAATTACTCCTGGGGAGTTATCTCGGGACTGGAGGTTTGAGAGCGTAGCTGGAGTACACCCCGCTGCACATCCGTGCCATGGAGCCCTATGAAGTAAAAATACCAAGGGGCCCCTAGATGTCATAGATGGGGCAGGGTGCCCTCGGCCCTGAAGGGAAACGGGCCACTGACGTCCAAAGCGAACACTCCCCCCCCACGAGGGATCCCGCTGCGATCCGAACGGGAGAGCCCCCATAGTTAATAACATGGAGGATCACACGGCGATTCGGAAAGGGGGAGCCCCCACTGCGCCCGAACAGAAAGCTCACACTGCGATTCGACCGGGAGAGCTCCCGCGCATTTGAAGGAGAGAGCTCCTTATAGGTATCAAAGGAGATCTCAATCGCAATCAAACAGGAGAGCCCACACTGCGAATCGAACGGGAGAGCCTGGACGGCATCTGGATGGGGAGATAATTTGAAGGTCGGAGAATGTAGGATGTATGGCTGGGTTGAAGTCTGAGTTGGTGGTGAGTTCTGAGACTCTGAGGAAGCCGAAGAAAGCCAAATAGCATCCAAGGTTCTTGTTTTGTTAGGGGAAAATAAACCTGAATGGAGAGTAGTTAGGCAGATGCTGAGGAGATCGATGGTTAGGGGCTGTCTAGAGTCTGGACGGGGGGGATTGGTTTTTTGTAAACCTTTGAGGAGGAGAGAAATCTGAGGGTTTGAAATGTTGGGGCTGGTCGGGCGGAAAGGCCGGCGGACGAGTAAGTGTGAGCGGCTCTAGTTTTTTGCCCTCTGATCTTTGCCGCAGCCTCCGGATTAGCGCGCTGAGGATGATTGCGTTCAGAACGCCGAGCCGGGAGAGAAACAGAAATGGTTGAGGACTGGGTCTTCTTTTTTGGAGAAGTTGAGGAGTTTGTTGGGATGCTGGAGCTGTTATTGGAGTTAATGAGTATATCGTAGAGTTGAGCTTTTGATGATCTGCGGGAGAAATGAAGTCCGGAGTTTGAGAGGGCTTGACGTAGGCTGTTGACGGACCATTTTTGAATGGGTGGAATCGGAGGAATGGTGGCAGCGGAATGAAGAGATGGACGAGGCGCAGTTACCGCTGGTGATCTTGAAGGTGGAGGGGAGAGTAGTCTTCTGGAGCGTGGTTTGTATGAGCGCTGGATCTTTCGACCGGAGCGCTCAGAGGGAGTCTCTTTGTTTGGATCCGTGTGCTCCAGTGATTTGCGCATTGCCATTGTTGGTGTCTCGGGACAGGAGAAAAGTTCGTCATCTGACGGAAAAAGCTGGAGGTCCGGTGAGCCTGACATAATTTGTACGACACCACCGGAGGATGCTGGAACAGCTGAGATTGGAGAGAGGTAAGCAGCTGCTTATATACTCTGGCTGTTGATTGAAAGATTAGATGGGCTCGCTCCTCCCTAACTTACGTTGAGGAACTTCATAAACGAAAATTTAAGCTGAATTCTCGTTTTTCGTTTTTTGGAAAAAAGCAGTTTTCTAATTTTTCTACTTTCAATATTAAATCAAAAAACGAATGATCGAATGATACACGGATTATAATGACTCATTACCAAACAGATTTGCAAAAATAAACACTGCCTCCTGTCTGCCATTGGTCAGTCAGACAGATAGTCCCACCCCAAACTCACAAATTGCTGGATCAGGTTGAGACGCTCAAACAAACAGCAGTTTAATGAGGAAAGTACATATACCACAATTATTAACATCCATAGAACTTTTTGATTGATTGCACAAAGAGTTCTTTAGATTATTAAAATGAAAATAGGTCTCAAGAACTTTTTGCTGAAAGGATATTTGAGGAACCCAAAATGATTCTGTTGCATCTCTGCAAAAACATTTATTTTTGTATGCTCTACTGTGACAAAATGGTGTAGTATGTGTTATAGTATATAAAAAGCTGGATTGTCCACAGTTGTAAAGCAGAAAATGTTCAAATCACTAAATGATAGATAATAAAAAAGAAGCAAAGGTACAACCAGTATTAACAGGTTAGAAGTATAATGTTCTCTAATAACACACATATGCAGTCCTCTCAATAACATGCTATTGTCATATATTTGTCTTGTAGAGCCTACATGTAATGACTCTTTATTAAGATCATGTTAAAGTTGATTGAGTTAAAAATTGAATTTCATACGTAAATTGTATGATACATTAAAATACATATTTTAATCTAAAGTATTGTGCTCATTTCGCTGCTAAGCTCCATCTGTTTGATGGACATGCACACACATTTTGAAGTTATAGTTTGGTCAAATTGAACATTCTAAAGACACAAATAGTCTTCATGTTCTTTATGTGTCTTCATGCTGATCGTCCAGCTGTTGCTTTAAAGCAGTCACATTAAGAATATCTGTGTTAGACCAAACCTGTGTGATCAGAAAACATATGAACAGATTTATCGATTTATTTGGTGTGAGATTTAGTTGGGTTGCATGACATATGTGACCCTGGAGCACAAAACCAGTCATAAGTAGCACGGGTATATTTGTAGCAATAGCCAACAATACATTGCATGGGTCAAAATTATACATTTTTCTTATTTTTCTTTTATGCCAAAAATCATTAGGATATTAAGTAAAGATCATGTTCCTTGAATATATTTTGTAAATTTCCTACCGTAAAAATATCAAAAAGTAATTTTTGATTATTAATATGCATTGCTAAGGAATTCATTTGGACCACTTTTAAGGCGATTTTCTCAATATTTTTATTTATTTTATTTATTTATTTTTTGCACCCTAAGATTACAGATTTTCAAATAGTTATATCTCTTTATTTAAATATGTCTGTGTGTGTGTGTGTGTGTGTGTATGTGTGTGTGTGTGTGTGTTATAGACAGATGCTGCACTGACAATACATCCAGGTGAAAACATTTCACCCAATAGCATCTTTAATAATTCACTCTGAACCAATGAGCTTAGAATCAGTGACCCTGAACCATTACACACAAAGACATTCCTGAGCACTGATTGGTTTGAACAGCTGTGTTTGCACTCCTGAATACCTTCATGTTGCACACACACCTGCAGTATCTTCAACAGTGTCTTCACTGGCAAAGATTAGATAGTACCAGCATTATTCTTCACAGTCAGCTCCACAAATCATCACCCCTCACAGAGGTCCTGTTCGTAGAAAAGAAAAGTAATAGTGAATGTAAACTGTGAATGTCAAGGGGCCTTCAATGTTCACTGCACATCTTTCCTCTCAATTTTACTCATCTTTTCTCACCTACTCTTTTCTTCTCATTTCATCTTCTCTTCTGCTCATCTCATCTTGTCTCTCCTCTTTACTCATCTCATTCTCTCCTTTCATCATATCTATTCTCTTCTTTATATGTCGTCATGTCTCTGCACTCCTCTACTTTCTTCTCTCCTTGCATTTTCTCCTCTCCTCTCCTCTCCTCTCATTCTCTATCCTTGCATTTTCTCTTCTCCTCATTTTTCTTTCCTCTTTTCTTGTTTCTTCTAATCTCTTCTCATTTAATCTCATTCTCATCTCTGTTCTTCTCCTCTTCTCATCTCGTTATGTCTTTCCTCTCCTCTTGTCTCCTCTCAGCTTGTCTGGTCTCCATGTTTCTTGTCTAGTGTTCTCTCCTTGCATTTGTTATCTCATCTCATCTCATCTCATCTCATCTCATCTCATCTCATCTCATCTCATCTCATCTCATCTCATCTCATCTCATCTCATCTCATCTCATCTCATCTCATCCCAACCCATCATATCTCATCCCATCTCATCTCATCTCATCTCATCTCATCTCATCTCATCTCATCTCATCCCATCTCATCTCTGTAATTTCACCTTCTCTTGTACTCTTCTAATTTTGTCACATCTCTCCTCTTTTCTTGTGTCATCTTGGCTTTTCTCATCTCATCTCTTCTTTTTTTCCCTTCTCTTCGTTTCTCCTTTCCTCTTGCCCTCTCTTCTAAATTCTCTATGTTTCTTGTGTCATCTCATCTCCTCTCTCCTCTGGTGTATTTATTAGTAAAAGTTTGTGTCCTTGTCAGGTTTCTAGTTGTAGTATGTGGTGTTTATGGCTTCAGGAGGGACATTCATCAGCGGGGCTTTAATCAGCGCCCTTTAATTTATCCTCTGGCTCTCTTTCTCGTCCTCTGTCGGAGCCCAGTCACCGATGATTTTGAAATAAATCTGTTGATTGTAATTAGTGATGGCAAGTCCTGCGTTTCCGTGGAGTGATTGATGAGACGTGACACTAATGAGCTGACAGCACAGTGCCTCAGTACAGTCCAGAGATTGGACATGCTCCGGGTTTGGACCTGCCCACGGATCTGACAGCTCTCCGAAACCCTGAAACTCTGCATAAGAGCGCAGAAGATGTTTTCATACCATCACAGGCTTCGTGATGATTTGTTTAACAGTGTTCTTCAGACTTTGGCAGATCACACATTGCCCTAGTAACACGATTTATATGTGTTTTTATTGGTGGGATTCGCAGCTATTCAATAATACAGTGGTAACTAGGCAGCAGTAATTGAAAGGTCTGTGTTAAGATCTGTGTTTAGGTTAAGGACTGGTGGATGTGATATAGTTTTCCAAAAGCTCTTTGTATAAAAATGTCTAACATATGTAGAGCTTAATGTCTTTTTGTTTTCTTTTTCATTTTTAAGCATAAATAACATTTATGACAATCTTAAAAATCAGTCAATAAATGGAGAGATTAAAACCAGGTTTAGGGTGTAAAGCAGCTTAAAGATGAAGTATGTAATATTGACAGCTAGTGGTTGAAATGGGTACTGCAGTCTAAATTCAAAATATTGGAGAGAGTCGTTTCTCCCGCCCTCTTCTCCTCAGATTCAACGATCACACAGGTTGCCAGATTGAGCAACACGCAACAGAAATTAGTGTAATTGACAATAGAAAGTGACAGGCTTTACACTCTAAGTTGATGAGTTGATTTATCTGTGTTTTGATATTCCTATTGTTTACTGAGGCTTTTTAGGTCGGGTAGAATCTGCAATCTCTGACACAGTTCATTTGCTGGCTTCCATGGCTGCAGTACACTGTGTTTTACACCAAATGGCAACCCGGGGTGTCGAAATACTATTGTGTAAATTGGCAGTGGGCGGAGTCACTCAGTCCAAACCAATAACAGACATTCAGACACGGAACCCACGTTTCAAAGCAAAATAACTGGCTGTAGCATTGTTTTTCAGCGAAACAAGTATGTGAACTTGTGTGTTTCCTAGATATTTGCAAACATTTTATAGTATTATTATGTTTTAGTACAGTCAAAAAATTACATACTGCACCTTTAATGGTTAAAAATCTGTTTTTGCTATTACAGCGCATAAAATATAGTCAACAGAAGTGCAGACATGCTTGCTTGACATGCAAGAAGCACAAGGAAGGTTTGTTCTGAAAGGACGTTTGATGTGCTGTATGTTTGTGCATTGATCAGTGTTTAAATACTGCATAAATAAAAAGTCTTCTCTTCAGAAGACTTGGATTAAACCGCTTGATTGAAATGGATTAGTTTTACTATGTCTTCATGAACTTTATGAAGCATTGAAGTTGTGGTAGAGTTTCAATGGAAGGACACTTTCTCATTTTCATTAAAATATCTTCATTTGTTTTTCAAAAAAGAACAAAAGTCTTTTGGGCTTGGAACAACACGAGGGTCAGTAAAGTAGCCATTTATTGAAATTAAGCTTGCAGCAATAAAAAAAGAAAAAAAGACTGGTGAAGCATTACCATTGGTATACATGGAAATGCTCTTGACCTTTAGACTCCAAACTCACATTCAGGTCTGGCTGGAATCCGGTATGGAACAGCCGCTTTTCACCATCCAGTCAATGAGATCCATTTCTGACTCAGAAGGAAGTTTCCAGGACACGGTGCTCTGAACTGCTGCACTATAAAATAAATATTGTTTTCCTTTTATATCAACATATAAATGAGCTCAATCAGTCTGAGGTAAACTGATGTTTAAATCACTGAGAGAGGGTTTAAAAACCCAGCGTTCTCTGCTGGAAACTCCATTTAAACACTGATGAAAACACAAAACTTCAAAACACACTCGGATGAAAACAGAACACAGACGTAGACGTACGAGAGAGATGTTGTTTTTGATGGCTCTCATAGGTTCCTCAGAGCGGATCTCTTTGGACTGTAACCTCTCTGTGGGCTCCTGCTGCTCTCTCACTGTTTGGAGTGGATGTGAAAGGACTCCGGCTCTCTTTTCCAAAGCGCTCTCCAAATCTCCACTCATTCATCACTGCGCTGAGGAGCAGCACGCCGCCCGCACCCCACTGAGGCACAGCACCACCAGAACCAGACACCGGCAAACCAGATGTGTGTGTGCGTGTGTGTTAGAAATGTAGGCCACAAATTTTTGCATTCTGCAGCATTTCCATCATGTTTTTAATCACAGTTTAATTGATGTATCCCTGTGTGTCTCTGTCATATTATCTCATACAGTACAGTATGTCTTGCTTTCTCTACCAGCAAGTTGGTGGGTTCAATTCCCACAGAACACACATAATATTTTAACACACTATAAAAATCTTGGCACACAAGTGAAAATTCTGTCATCATTTCACCTTAATGTTGTTCCAAACCTGTGTAACAAGATGTTTTGAGAATTTTGTCAGTGTTTTTTCCCCCATATAATAGATGTCAATGGTAACCAAAAAATTATTTTTACCAACATTATTCAAAACCTTCTTTTGTGTTCTGCAGAAGAAAGTAAGTCATACAGATTAGGAACGACATGAGGGTGAGTAATGAGGACATAAGTTTGAGCAGAGGGGAGATTTTGAGAAAAAAATACATTTGGTTAGTCAGAAAAAGCTATTGGAAGAATAATGCGGTGTACACCGCTCTTCCCCAGAGGAAGCTGGCCCTCAAATAGTCCTAGGCCTTTAGGCGTCAGGACGTTTACGATGAAGACTATACAGCGAGAATGACGGTCCGCAGACCAGCCTTCCGCTAGAAGCCTTTCGTGAAACCCATGAGCACAGCCGCCGCTCCGCCTCGGCGAAAGCGGGGCCGGCACCGCGAGGAACGCTAGTGAAGGCTCCCTCCTCATGGAGAGCCCTCTGAGAGTGAAGCAAGGCAGTAACAACTGTGCTTCACTCCCAAGCAGACAACAAACAAACTGTTGTTTGGTTTTGTCTGGGGATTTCGTGACAGACAACACTAAATAAGACTCACAAACAGATATCAGACTGACACACACACAGAGCGCTTGCTGAATGACAAAAAGCTGACGCCGGCTCCGCCGTAGGTGCTTTTATAGCTTCCTGGCCATGACGTCACCCGCCCGTGACATCTTGCCCAGCTATTGGACTGATTTCACATGTGATTCAGAGCGTGGTCACAGAAGGCATTCCCAAAGCATTTTCCGACGCAGCTCGAGTTCCTGAAGAGGAACCGTGCATGTTCCAAGACTTATGTGAAATTATGTCACAATACTTCTTAAAGGTTTCGCAACACTTTCAAAGTGAAATGTCCATTGAGTTGCGTTAAAAGCACATTCAGTTTTATCCGAAACAGATGAACATGAATATGGAAATGTTTTATTATGTTGGTTGATGCATGTGTTGAGTGTATGGTGGTGGTGCTAAAAGGTTAATCCACTGTAAGAAAAAATAATGTCCTGGCATAAAATTACTTGTAATTTTTTTCATTAAGTTTACACACATTGCCTTAAACATAAAGCAAGTAGGCCTATTTCAAAATACCGATAAAACACCTGTAAAAAATCAATACAGAAAAATATATTTTTAAATTTGCACTTCATTGCGTTGTGTTTTAGGGTTAACCAGTGCCATCTCATGACCAATTCGTACGTATTTACGTTCAAATTCGATTTTGTACGAATTCTGCGAGGGGTAGGTTTAGGGACGGGGTTAGGGGTGGTCATTTGTACAAATTCCTATGAATATGCCACCCCGTAAAATACGTATGATGACATTTTCGTACAACCATGACATTTTGGTTTGCTTCTTTCAGTTTTTAATCATGACTCGTAGGACTTCATATAATTTGTACCCAAGCATGCTACATTGCAAGTACAACGCTATACCAGATGAGCTACCAAACAAGTTTGCTACATCAGAATAGACATACATATGGAGCTGGTTACTGTAAATGTAATGCACATGTTAAAATGTATTAATTTACAAAATCATGTGCAAGGAAATTTATTAATTGATAATCTGACCCTGTAATCATATTTTGTGCTAAAAAGGAATAAAAGTTCTTGTTGTTTATAGGTGTAGGTAATATGTAGGCATGTTTTTCCAGTCAGCCTGTGTTGTTTCTTTCAGTGTCTCAATCAACTGGATTTTGTTTACCCATTTCATTGTCTACAACATGACAATGAGTCAGATGAGAAAAGCGATATCATACCTCTTCTCAACAAATTACAAAATTTGAGGTATCATTTAAGTAGCCATATTGGCCTTCATTTTAAGACAACCATCAGGTGATGCTGTATAGACAGGCGACATCTTTCTCTCTCTAGTTACGTTAGCTGAGTTTATCCTTTAGACCTGATAAATAAACAAGAAAAAAAGTGAAGACACCAGTAAAAAATAAGCAAGGGAAATGCTTACACTGATGTCCTGAAAGATAATTCAGTGAATGCGCTGATAAATGTAATCTGAGCTTGAAATTCTTCCATTATAACAGCGTTCTAAAATGATCCCAGAATGACATATTTACATAGAGCAGTATTACTGCATTACAGTATGAAATACTACATGCTATAACCTGCTCACACCTGAAACATTCATAAAGACTCATGCAGGTACAATGCACCTCTGATTATACACCACCATCAGAGACTCAGTAAACACACCTCTAATCTAAACCACTGAACCACATGAACAATACTGAAAGAGATGGAAAATCATGCGCACAATATTTACGGATCCAATCGGTTGATGTTATCTTGACTGAGACGTGGCGTAGATTGGTTTATCAGTTAGCTGGTGTGTGTTTATAGACTGGGCATTGTTTGGACACCCTCACCCATGGGAAACCTGCTCAACCTTTGCCTTGCGAGGTCATGTGACCTCATTGTCTTGTGTTAACAGTTCCTGTGGACGTCAGTGGATAAGCGACTCCTTTAGTTTTCCCTTCCTCATTTTATTTCTTCCATCCGCACGGCAGGCCTGCGGGCCACATGGAACAGAGGGTGATTGATTTACAGCAGGTTACAGGAAGGTCAGAGCCAAAATCAATGAGGAAACAGCGATGCTATTTCTGCAGAGAGAGACAGAGGGAAAGTGGAAGAGATAGAGAGAGAGTGGATGGGTCGCGGAAAGATTGCAGATAAATAATATAGAAATGACATTAGGGAGACTGGGGCGAGTTGTCACAAATGCTATGTGTCAGTAACCATGAGGTTGTGAGCAAGAGGTCAAGGTTTGGCTGCTTAGCGTGGTCCAGTTAGCTCCTACTGGTTGATGCTGTAACTACACAGTGTGTAAAAAACATATTTCTCCATTGACGGCCATTCAAAAGTAGATTCACTACAGCAAAAACAATTTTGACTAGCCCCTATACAATGTTGACTAGCCCCTATTCCGCAATTTCATGCTCAAGTAGTGTTGAGAAGTACTGAAGTCACTATCTTTTACAATAATGTGCCAGTAGCACAATATTATATAGTATTTGTTCAGTGAGAAGCAATTTTCTCCAACAAGCAATGATTTGTTGGTTAGCTACTTTTTGCTAGTAGCATACTGTATAGTGTAGCTATTTGCTTCTTCAGAAAGGTAGTTTGACTGTGGAATAACTACACTGTAAAACCTGATAAGTTAAGAATAATCAAAACATTTGTGGAAACTTATTGCCTCAAAATATTTGAGTAAACGAACTCAATTTTTTTAAGCTAGTAGAGCTTAAAATTTTTATGACAAGTGGGGCGGGGCTTAGAGCCATGGGAGCCAAGCCAAGCCAAGCCTCCCTTCCATGATCCCACCCCACTCATCACATCGATAATTATATATAACTTGCTTCCATTAACAGCACATTTATTATTTGAGTGAAGTTAACTCATTTCATTTAATTAATTTCACTGTTCGGTTTTACAGTGTACTTTAACTTGGCAATCCACCATCTTAAACTAGATAAGGAAGATAAAACAATAGTTCAGAAAATGGCATTTTGAAAAGAAATTTAATGGAGCAAGAAGGAAAGATATAGAAAGAGATATAGAGGAAGGGGGGGGGACTAAACCTCTGAATGAGATCAAGTGAAGATATAGATTTTATTAAAAACATTTGGTGTGCTAAGCAGAATTTTCAGTTGCATCCTTTGCCATCTAACATATTAAATTCAACATTAATAGGGCCAAGAGAACTGGGGGAATGTGATGCTAATATCTCATATCATCTCCCAAATGCTATTTATGAATTATGCTTCATTCTCCTTCCTTCAATGCCAGACGAGGGTATTGATTCCTGGAAAACTGACCTTGGACTAATTCATCATCTGAATGGCTCTTGCTCAGAGCTGCACTCCATGGTGATGTATTAAAATATATTGAATTGTTCATAAAACCAGAAATAGAAAACCACAGTTTCCAAGAGTTTTTGGATTTCTCAACTGTCCTCAGTGCTAAAACAGAAATCTCTGCCATACATTGTTCATTGTTAGCAAACTAAGTAACTTGTTGGTTTAAGATGTTTTGACCACTTTTTACCCCTACATTTTCAACGCCCACTTTTTTGAGCGTTTAATGACTGTTGGTTGCACTCTGTTTCACGTCTTTGAGGACTTGGCCCAATATTCTTGGGTTTCGGCATGGAATTGAGCTGCTACCTCATGAATGAGATCAAGGTCAAATGAACAATAATTACAATCCAACAATCATATCTTACGCTTAGTTTTAAATTTCATCACATCATCCATCATTAATATGAGATGACCGAGATGAAATAAGACAAAAATCTGAACTAGGCTATTGTTTAGGATATAAGTGAAAGAATTCCCTCCTCCATCTGACCGTTTCATAGTGAGGGACCTCCGGGGGTTTCTTTAATGTTTCCCTTCACACTTCTCACTTGCTCTCTCTTGCAAAGGCATGACCGGATATTACAGATTTGGCACATGGGGTTTTATTTATGAATTCTCTTCCTGAAGTATTAGTGCTGTTAGCCGCTAGCATCTAGGTGAGTGATCAAAACAGTAGTTGGATTGACGGGGTTGTTTTTTCTTTCTGCCCCCATGAAGTTTGCCTCTCAGCGTGACGGTGGCTCCAGGAGACTTCCTGTGCTATTTTCACGCTACCGACACAAGTTACTACAGCAGAGTATCAGAGCTCAACTCTGAAAGGCTAATGTCACTGCGGCTTGGAGTCTGGAGTAAGCTGATAGTTCAGCCATTTTGAAACAATTACACACACACACACACACACAGAGACACACACACACACACACATCCAGGATCAATACAATTTAAGCTAAATAAGCAGCATTTGTGGCATAATGATGATTCACACAAAAATAATTTTGTTCTTTAAAGGAAGTTTAAATCAAGGTTACATGGCTATACTATTGAAACAACATTTTAATATTTATAGATTTGCCCCCTTCACTTAAATCTTTCTTTAATTATTGTTTTGTTTTTTACCTTTATTGTATAGTAGAAAGACATGCCCGAAGCCAGACTCAAACCAGAGTTCCTATGAGCAACAGCTCTTCGGTCCAATGTACGGTCCAATGTACCACAACTCTGACAAATGAACAGAAACTTGAGAGCGAAAGACCCTCAATTGCTAACTGACTGTATATTTTTTACATAGCTGTCTGGTCAGTACATGTACACCATGCTGTCTGCCCTGTCCCTGCTGTGTAACACCATGAGATCCAGTATAACCACTTGGCTTTCACCTTAACTCTTCCCCATTAAGAGAGTTGTATTCCGCCGTTGACCATTTCTTTCAGAGGAAAAGGCCGGAAGGATGGGAACTGACAGCTTTTTATCATCTTCCCTCATAAACGGTGTTCAAGTTCAAATGATCCTGCAGTTTTGTCTCAGATCTGCTGAAGGTACCACTGAGTGAAACCATCTTGAACTGATAATTTTAGTGTGCCTGAAGCAGCCAGTTAAGGCCTCAGCGAGGTAAGACCAATAATTTACAGGGGCAAAGCAAACAACTATAGAAATCTTCCCCAACATGACGATCAAGCAGAAGCTCAACTAGTAGTATCAGCATAGGACTAAATCAGGGCTGTGGCGTGACATGTAGGAGAGTATGGTGTCCCATACTCTGAATTTGTGCTCTGCATTTAACCCATCCAAGTGCACACACATAGCAGCGAGTAGTGAACACACACACCGTGAACACACACCCAGGGTAGTGGGCAGCCATTTTTTGCTGCAGCGCCCAGGGAGTAATTGGGGGTTCAATGCCTTGCTCAAGGGTCTCACCTCAGTCGTGGTATTGAAGGTGAAAGCACTGGTCATTCACTCCCCCCACCTACAATCCCTGTTGTTACCGAGACTAGAACCCACAACCTTTGGGTTACAAGTCCAACTCTCCAACCATTAGGACACAACTACCCCCCCATGACTGGGTGTCCAGTCCTGCTCCTGGAGGGCCAATGTCCTGCATAGTTTAGCTCCATCAAGCTCTAACACACTTGCCTGGAAGTTTCTAGTGAGTCTGAAGCAGGGCCAGTGCCAAGGGGAGGCATTCGCGGGCCTTGCCCCCCAAAACAAGTTACCGTGCCGCCCTTCCTCTCCTCTGATTAGCTGGTTCAGGTGTGTTTAATTAGGGTTGGAGCTAAACTCTGCAGGACAGTGGCCTTCTAGGAGAGGTTTGGACAACCCTGGACTAAATAAATGCACAAGTAGTAATGGCTAATGCTATGACTAAGGCCTACTTACCAACATCTGCCATTCAACAAAAAATCATCCGTTAACCTTCTGTTGCACTTACGTTCCTTAAGAGTTGACCAACAATGTTGCACTGATAACATCTCCTAAATGTGGCTTTGATGGAGAACAAATGAACGTTGGGGGAAAAACATGCATTACAAATAACAAATAAGAGAAAAATACTGATTCTCTCTCTGCATGTGTACGGCAACTCTCAACCCTAAACCACATGGCCCTGTCAAGCATAGAGAGATCTCTAGCAGTTTTATCAGCTTGACGCCGGGCACGACCGGGGCCGTGATGAGGCTGAACCAGAGCTCTGTGGAGAGAGGGTTAGGGTTAGTGTCAGAGTCAAGTCAGGCCTCAATGGGGGAGGCGAATCTGGATTGGTATTGGGGTTATGACTGCGGGTTAGGTTGAAGGGACATGGCTCTGTCAGTTCCAACTCTTGTCAATGACTCCTAATGGGGTTTGAATGAAGCCAGATGTTTTATTGGAATGGTTAGGATTAGTGAGATTAACACTTTAGGGGTCAAACAGGGGGACAAGGGTGAAGGTCAGGACAGGAGGAGACAGGTGCAAGACCCCTCCTGAAATACCCCTCGAGAGTCATATTTTAAAAAGAAACTTAAAGATCACACGCATACAGCTAAATGCCTGAAGACCGGAGATCTGCGGAGAGATTTTGAGTTGTTTATCAAAGATTCTGAATCTGTGTATGCAGCTTGGCAAGTTTGTCACTAGATTTAGCCATATTTAGTCCAATTTTTCGAGAATTTTTTTTCCCAAGACTTACCAGTACTGACCTACAAGCCCATGGTCTAGTTTTTCCGCTACAAGCACACCTATTGCTGTGTCTGCGCTTTTCAGCAGCAGCGCATTCACTTGAGGCTACTAGCGTTTTCTTTGAGTGATCATATTTCATGTAGATATAGCCAAAATCACAATACACCCATTGCCTTTATCTTATGTCTTTGGGAATTTTGTCAGACAACATCTCAATTATAAATCATGATTTCAGTCATTATTTCATATTCAGAAAAAAAGTCAGCACACATGGCATGAAAAAATATATAAATTCAAGGACAGACTCTCACAAAGTTGATATTTCGAGATGCTGAGATGTTTTTTTGCAGCCATGGTGTGCTGCTGACTTCAATTATTTTTCTTCATAAAGTTATTTTTGGCCAAGCACCCACTTTAAAAAATCTGCCAGCGATTAGCGTGCTTTTGTTTTGTGTATGCTATTGCTT
The DNA here is from genome assembly GCF_001515625.1 of Sinocyclocheilus rhinocerous. NCBI lineage: Eukaryota > Metazoa > Chordata > Actinopteri > Cypriniformes > Cyprinidae > Sinocyclocheilus > Sinocyclocheilus rhinocerous. The sequence goes on along the minus strand of NW_015643187.1, from coordinate 175,363 downwards.
TTATTATAAATTTCCTCTGGCAGACCATAAAGCTTGCATGTAAATTATATTTAGGGACTAGAAGTCTTGGTGTGAAATCTTTTGACCTATACCATTAAGCCACCACCTAGAACATAAACACCATTTGCATATGTAGTTTTATCTAATTCTATTCTTCAACGAGAGAGTTGAGTAACCAACCCACAAGAGTTGAAGTTGAGTAGTTTTGCGTGTTAAGTATTATTTCTGGTTTCATTGCATGTAACAATTTCAAGGGTTGGGTTTATTTTCATTTGGAATGTATGTGGTTTGTGAGACTCTTAGAAATTGAAAATTTCAAATAAGTCAGTCGGAATTCTTCTTTTTTCCCATTATTTTCTGCTTTAGTTATCCAGTCAAGTTTTTCTTTTCTTACCCAGAAACAGGTTGCATTCCATCATGTAACAGAAGACGCAGATTCACTGTGACTTGAGAGGATTTTCCCACAGGAAAGGTTTTCATTGTGAAGGCCTGGAATGGATGTGATGGGTTACCTTTAATGGTGGCCTCTTTATCAAGAGAAGAGGAGAGAGCTGAATAAAAAGGGTTTTAAGATGTGACACAGTCAGGAGAGCAGAGCAAAGTGTCAGTAAGAAGACAAAACATGGCTCAGAATTGGGATATTCCCAGTCCATCTGACTCAAAACAGGAAGTGGATCCATTTGAATCTCTAAAAGCTTAGGGTTAGCTTAGATGACACAACCTGTGAACCCTGTGTGGTGAAAACATATATGTGCACTTACCAAATCCACACTACACACACATAGCACACACTCTCTCATACAAACATTAAATTGAATACACCTGCTTTATCCAGCTGTGTTTTGCTGAAAATTCTCCAAAACCTAAGCTTCCAAGAAGCTCCTTAGCCTCTTTGATAATAGCTCATACACTCTTGACAGTCGAGCATTGTGCAATACCAGTACCCTTCTGTGTAGTGTTATATTTTACAGACCACATCTTTGCCAATCAAAATGTAATACCTCTTTATTTTTTTTCCACAATGCAGAATTTGTGAGTAAATCCTTATTATACACACGCAAGTGGGATTTCCATAGCTAACCAGACACATCGTGTGGTTCTAAAGCTGTGGGTATGGAACATATTAATTGTGTCTATAGTAATCTGCATCAGAAGGGTGTCTTATTATGGATTTATGCCCTAGTGCTTGATGTTTGTCATGTGTGTCCGTTTTGGGCAAAGTCATCATGGGAATATAAAGCCCTTCAGCGCTCTTTGTTCTGTCGCATGCATGATTCATTGAATTTGTTTTTGTGGGTGAAGGCGTACTCTCAAAAAATATCAATTAGAGGAAATTGTACTGGTCGCATTCTTGAAACTTGCATGTGCGGTTTGGCCAATGAGTTTGTGCTAAAGTTGCGTGCAGGAAGAAGGGAAGCGTGGCATGCTAAACACGAGCCATGTCTCACTCTGGATAGAATAAACACATGTCCTCAGGGACTGGCAGAAGATTGATAAAGCTCCTGATGAACTCAGGGAAATCCCATGTCTGGCACGGGCTGAATTTGGGGGTTTGTGGGTGACTAGGGTGGAGAGTTAAACCACTTCCCCTGCTTGTTAAACAAGGCCAATAAAAGACATTACACTCTGGGCTCGGCAGAAATCTTAAGCATGTCATTGCTTTTGTCTGCTGGAAAGTGACTTTAGCTTTTGGTTGATCTACAGCGTCATGCCAGATGGAACTTTCATGGTGAGTTGAGGTGCGAATGACAGAGCTATCTTATGTGTTGAGTGTATAAAGACAGGTTTCAAATCCAAACACTTCAGAGTTTGTTTAAAATACTGTATAATGGGTTGCTTTACTACGACCTGCAACAATACTAGTAGTGCTTTACGTGATAAAGTTTGTATAGACAGCTTCTTGGTCACAGTTTGGTCTGCTGGGTAAAATTGTACTATGGTTGGATTAGAGCTCTAAATCTTAGGATTTGGTTTGAGTTAGAATTTACTCACACTTCAAGCAAGGCATGATGAAACATTTCCATCTCTTAATTAAGACCAGAGCCATTTTGAGAGCTGCTAGGCTAATTCAAGTGACAGTTCGACCCAAACTGAAGCTTGCTTTTTTCCTCACTAAAAACTTCAAAGCTTCCAGTCCAAACACAGCCGAAAGGCCTCTGAACCATCTGAAAGCTCCTCATCTATCCACAGTCACATGATTCTCCATTACCGCGCTGGGGTCAGGAGTGCAATGAGTTGGGAAAATCTTCAATCCGTTATTGCATGGGCATTCAACCCTGCTTCTTAGCTCCAACTCTAATAAAACTCACCCTAACCAACTAATCAAGGATTACATGATTACAAGCAGGTCCGTTGAAGCAGGTTGGAAGTAAACTTTGCAGGACAGTGGGTTAAAACCCCTGCATTATTGTATTGATTTGAATGATAGTCCCCACTATGGGATGCAAGTATCCGGGGCCGTCGTTATGGTTTCTAGGCCCCCTGAACACATGAAAAACATATTAATTTAGGTCCCCATTGGGTAAAACTGCATTGTGGTGGGATGTCCCCCTCAGTACAAATCGCTTCCCTTGTTTGCATCAGGCCCTCTCTCTGATCGCTTGGAATCGTCCTAACCTTCTACCTATTTCAGGGGTTTCGAAGTTGTCATCTGATTTGTTGAATTATACAGGATTTCTTGGAGATTTGTGTGTTGCGTTCTTTAACGTTCTGCCTGGAAACAAAGATGCCGGGATGCCAAACCCCTTCACGAAAGAAGAAAGCCGTCGTGTTTACAACTGTGACAATGAGCGCTTATCAGGATCAACTAAAGGCTGGATTTTCAAAAGTATGTAAAAAATTTAAAGTTCGCGGCATAGCATCTTTAAAATATGTCCAAGAATTTTACACTCCAGTGTAAAAAACATGATTCGTTGTTTTACCTGATGCACAGCATAACTGTATTGGTATACCAGCACCAAACCAGCATATAACTTTATGCTAGTCTATTTAGCAGGCTACTTAATATGAGATAAACTGATTTTAGATTTGCAGGTAAGGAGGACTTTAATCAGAAAAGATGTTGTGGAGGGGGCTAATGACCTAAGGTGAGTTGGGGTTGAAGGGGTTCAGGAATGAGGCTTATCCTTATTATCTTCACAGTGCTTCTCATCTTGTTTCATACACTTCATCGCTCTGAAGGAATTCAACATGTTCCAAGAGTGGGAGTTACGAGAGGCCAATGCTTGGTTGGGAAAACGGTGGGCACCCTTCCCAGAAAAAAAACAAATTTGTAGAAATTGGTGGAACACTGGGTTGTATGAAGAACAAAAGAGAAATGGGAACTTGAGGAGTGGAGAGGAGTGAACATCAAGTCAGAAATCTTTATAATTACAAGTTATCATTGTGTCCATCTCTTTCTATCAGTGTTTTTTGCTGTCTTCTCTAAAATTGTGCTAATACACAAGTTTTCTTGTTCCTTGTCCGCCTCTTTTCTATCATCAGCTTTCTATCCCTCCCTCCCTCGGCTTCTATTCTGCTTCCAGGATCTTGTCCATGTTTTTTTTTTTTGTGGGTCACTTGGAAGTGGAAAATTAGCCTTGTTTCCTGAGGCAGGGATTCATCCCACTTAACTCCAAATTAGCTTCCAGAGTTCTCGATGATAATCGTACTGATCATCACGGTGAAACGGGAGCCCCAGTAACACACTACGATAAGTGGTACATCACTGCAGCACCATGGTCTTGCACACATCACTGATTAGCGGTCTGCTAACTTGATCCCTGTACAGAGAGGAGAGAGAGGCCGTAGGATCAGAGCTCCTTCTCTGTAGGTCTAATCCCCATCTCGAGCAGGCGATACTATGATTGGACATCCCACAGTCTCTGGATGTTTAAGCACTGCGGTAGTTGTTCTGAGTTCGTGGAGTACCAGAACTTTGCATGTTTTGTCGCTTATAGCGCTATCATTGCTAATAACAGGCAGGATTAGCTCTTCTTCTGCTTGATCTCATAATCCCCCTCTCTCTCTATTGCTGTCTCAGCTCATCACAATCCCAAAAACTTCATCATCTCTCTCTCTGCTGTGGCAGATCTGAAGGGTATTAAAGGGAATTGACCTCATGTTTGAGGTTTCTGGCTCTGTTCTTTGTCAGGGAGCTCAGAGCTCATTACCACAATGGTCCTGCAAGACTTACAGTCTCATGAGTTAATGTCTTCATTTTCTGGTACTGCTTTAATCAGTCCATCTGTAATAATGCCAACACATTCTACATTTACAGTACCAGAGATATGCTTTTCAAAGTGACTTACAATGCATTTAAGGTATACATTTAATCAATTCTTGCATTGAATGCATGGAATGCAAGAATTGAATGTCTAGTTGTCACTTTCAGAGCTACAAGAATGTCTTGAGCTACATGAAGATATTCTACAGTGAAAACATCCCTATTGACAAAACCCTGCTTGTCCCCCAGTCTGGTTTTACTGGTCTGGTTTGAGCTTTTTATTTACAATCTTCCTCTTCTGGGAAAGATGGCTCATCTTACACATACATGCATAAATAAAACGGAGTGTCTATTTACATTAAGTGCAAATAGCCCACCTTGTTGGCAGAAGCTATTCACACTAACTCCACCCACCAACGTGTGATTAGGCTAGTCAACACTACAAAAGACAACCATCTAACAACAGGTACAGTGGCGTAGATGGTAAAGCGAGTGCTGTAGTCATTTTTGACGTGATTTTGCTTCCAAAATTGTGACATTTTTTCAAATCTGTCTTTTGCCAAACTGTTTTTTCTCCCTTTTCAAATCTCATATCACATCGGAAAGGCAATAAAATTTAATCAATAAAAATGAAGGAAATAATAAAAAAGTTTAAATTAAAGTATCAGGTAGGTGTAGGGAGGGCTTATATTATCCTAACAAGGTGGCATCCATTTAATAATTTGAATTAAAATTATCATTTACACTCAATATGTTATTATTGCATACTGTTTTATAATGTACTACAATACTGAGATCCAGATCATTGCCACTATTTACAATAAGTAGTATAAATAGCAGAAAATCCTGCTATTTTAACAAATAAATATAATCTATAGCTATTTGCACTTAGTTTAAATAGCATATCGCTAAGAAAATACTGCTATTTTCATTTAGTGTAAATAGGCACTGCCTAAATAAAATGCTCTCTAAAATGGACACACCTCACTCTCTACCTCAGCAAGTGGTGTTTGTCAGTTGAGAAAAAATTTGGACATATGAAAATCACAGTATGTAGTCAGACAAAATATTAATTTTATATAACCTTAGCACAATATTACCAATTTATCAAACAGGTTTTCAATGCTTTTATAAATTCTACACTGTCTGGGCAGTTTTGATGGACTGTTCAGTGTAATATAGCAGAAGATGCACTAAACCTAATATGCTAAACTATATAACATGAGAAGCATGCGAACTGCGATCGGAAAACAAACTCAAAACAGCCGCCCATGACTCAATCATTTCAGAGCACTGGTTGAGTTCACAGATGAATCTTCCGCTGTGTGATCTCCGGGCAGAGAGCTGGCGCTGATGGATGGAGTGCAGTGTTTGATGGATGGGCAGTGGAGAGAGAGAGGGGATGTTCGGCACTGAAGCAGCAATAGGAGTCTTGGCATGAGACCTGCTTCCTGCGTGAGCTGGCCTGCGCTGCTCTGCGTTAATCTGACCTTGTCTTCTTCCCTGATGCGCCTGTAGGATTAATGCTCGGTTTGCATTTATCCATCTAACCCTCTGCCTCCCTCTTCCTCCCCTACCGCTCTCTCTACCCCCATCATAACACTCAACGCTGTGTCAAATTAGAGAAAGAGACAGAGAGGGTGAAGAGAGGAGGTATACTGTAATTGCCACCTCATAGAGATGTTTTCACTTTCCAATTCTCATTTTTTAACTCTGCAACTTTTAAAAGCGGAATTGTTCTGTTGTAATCTTAAGATATGAAAAATGTAGACTCTCTGGTCAAGCTCAGGCACTTTATAAATCGCAGAAGTTTATTAATTACAACTAATTTAGCAAAAATGAACAGGATAGAACTAATAAGCTATTTAGTCATTGCTCGGTGAGAAATCACAGTCAGTTTTCATGAGGGTGTCAACTAGAGGTTCATTTTGGGCAGGTTTAGACCTCGTCACTTCATGCATTTTCTCTGATCGGATAGCTGTCTGACTTGTTAAAACGGTTCCATTTTGGCCACATAAATGTGTCGCAAAACGGATACATATCCGATCTTCAATTCATGTGCTATATGCAAATTGAATACATCTATGACAACTTAATACACTAGTGGCACAGCAATAAAGCTTCGTGCATGTCTCTAAGTTCCATAAGCACCATTTCCATGGGCTTGAAACAGGAAGAGGGGCTGAGGTTAAATTTGGGGAGTGCACAAGAAAATGTAGTCTCCATAAAACCCACACTGGGTCCCCAAATACTTCCATGATGGATTTATAAACTACAGAAGGAGGGGAACGAACTGTTTATTTTAGATGTTTAGATATGACCTTTTTTTAAGACTGACCACAACTTAAGACAGAAAAAGGGAAGAAATGACTCGACTACAGGAAGCCACATGGTACCATGTCAAGAAAGACATAAACACAATAGAGGGAAAGGACTTCAAGGACAGGAGAAAGAAAAAAGACAGGACAGAGCGAGAGAATGAGGGATAGGGTTAAGAGTTAGGCCTCAACTTAAGGTAATTTCTTCATGGGAGGAAGTTATTAAGAGCACTTCATGTAGAGAACCATGAGCCTGAGCCATAGTCTGACAAACACACACACATGAGGTTCTTCAACTAGGCAGAGAAACACAATAGAAACTCAATATCGTTTAGAAAACCTGATCAAATAGCATCGGTTCTGTCGTCATGAAACGAGGGTTAATATTAAATCTGAATTCCCAAAAACTGAGATATGTCTGGGGTCGGAGGGTGATTCGGTTCTCATGGGCTTCGGCAGAAATATGGAGTTCGTTTGAGAGCAGGAATGTGAGGCGACAGGGGGCAGACGGTCTCGTTAGGTCAGTGCACTGAAGTAGTTTGTTATTTATGGTGTGGGATTCCTACTTTTCAGCACTCACCACGTTTTCACCTGCAGACCCTCTCTGAACGCGCTCAATGCTGGAGCTGGTCACAGTACAAGTCTAAGCCTCAGACACCAACATGTGGCCTTTAGTCAGGGTGGAGGTCTTTGACAAGAATGAAAACAAGGCTTTGAGAGAATTTATGTACCTAAGTAAAATCAAAACATTGACAAAGGGCATTTAGACACATGTAATAAACAGTACAGGTTCAAATGTAAGTAAATGGCCTCACCGTCTTTTGTCCATGCAGGCAGCTGGATTCCAAAAGCGGCTCATTTGAAGTGCTCTATATAAACTATATAAACTCTGCGGCAAACAAGTAGTGCTCCTCACGGGAGTCTCCACACTTGAAAAAAAGGACTTTTCACACCTGGCTCATTTGGAGCACTTGTTTCAGAACTTGACATGTCTTCTAGGTTTGTTTAGGCATATTTGAACACTGAACACAAAATAAACTGTCCAAGATTGCCTGAGCAAGGTGGTCTCAGGTGCTTTTGACCAATGGGAGGATAGTTGGTCACACTTTATTTTAAGGCCAATTCTCACTATTAACAAAGCATTAACTACAACTTTTGCCTCAATAAACTCCTAATTTGCTGCTTATTAATAGTTAGTATGGTAGTTGTTAAGTTTAGATGTTTAGGGATGTAGAATCTGGTCATGCAGAATATGTGCTTTATAAGTACTAATAAACAGCCAATATGATAATAATAGGCATGCTGATAAGCAACTAGTTAATAGTGAGAACTGGTCCCTATGCTAAAGTGTTACTGGATAGATTTACGCACATGACTTGCATGAACACATTTCGGTAAGCTTTGAAATGCTGCCTTTTGAAACTGAACCAAAACAAGAAGAAAAAATGGTTACACTTTATTTTAAGATGTCCTTGTTACAGTGTAATTATAAATTTAAGTACTGAGTATGTTAATAAACTACATGTACTTACTATATGGTTAGGGTTAGGATTAGGGTTTGACTTAGGGTTACTTGTATGTAATTATGCATAATTTATTGTTATTATAATAGTAAGTACATGTAACGTGTAACAAGGGCACCTTAAAACAAAGAAAAAGCAACATTGTAACAATTTTAATCCCTGTCTTCTGAAAAAAGTAAGCAATGTACAGGTATGACAGTTTTTCTTTCAGTAAAAACGTGGCAATCTTTAAGACAAGATGTATTTTTGAAAGCAGTACAACATGAGATAATTGGACTTGTTTTCATAAGTTGTATCCTGCTATATGTGTTCAGAAAAATAAAGTATTTACAAAAACACAAAACAGTGTTTACAAAAACAGTAAATAAGGACAGTAAATTATTATTATTATTTTTTTTTTGGACTGAATCTTTTTTTTTTTTAACTATCAATTTAAAAACAACTGAGAAAAAAAAATGTATTGCAATAAGACAAAAAAAAAAAAAATGCGGTAAGAAAAAAAAAACAGTAAAATAATCCTTAAACTGGATCTAAGCATAGTTTATGCAGTATTGCTTCTCAAGTAGAAGTAAATTAGACAAAAATCTTCACACTATGTTGCTAAGCTAATGTTCAGTCTGTCAGGCACAAGGCAGGGCACCTTTCTGCAATCAAAATACTGCCTCCATCGGCAGTTGACTTGGTTTTGGAACAGCTTGCACATATGATTAAACTTCATAGCCTCATTTTCATTTGCATCACATTAAATGTTGTGTTGACCCTGACTAATGCCCATCTTACTTTGTTATCTTCCCAATATCAACCCAATATTACTGGTGGTGATTTGACCACCAGTAAACAGCATATAAAACCAAAATGAACTCTACCTTCTCATCCATGCCACTGAAGAATGAAACCTACCTGTGTCTGTCCTCATATGAAGCCCTGCATAATAGTACAAGATATGAGCCTATTTTAAAGCTGTGTACTGTTAATTACAGATACAGTACATCTCTCACATCCTCATGCATGGCCTGTGGGCTGGGTGTGACGTTACCCACAATGCCTTGGTGCATCTGCTGCATGGTTGCGTCCATGTATTCACACACCACAGAGCACCATTTAGGGAAACACAGAAGGAGAAATGGAATGCAAACATTTGCTGAGCTCCTTAAACTACACCAGAGAATAGGAAGCATTCATTATAGGGTGACAGTACCTACACTCTGCAGTCTAACCAGTGCTAGGTAGTCAGTAACTAGTAGTGATGCTACTAAGGCCCTGTCCACACGAACGCGGTTATTTTTAAAACCACAGCTTTTTCTACGCGGTTAGGCCGTTCGTCCACACGCAAACGCAGCACCAGGTCACTGAAACCAAACATTTTTGAAAACTCCTGCCAGGGTGAAGATTTTCAAAAACTCTGGTTGCAGTGTTATTGTGTAGACAGCGAAACCGGAGATTTGGGCTTGTGACGTCGGAGCCTGCGCTGTTATCTCCGCCTACTGGAGACTTTTTCAGGCTTCTGATTGGCCAACATGGCTTTACGGTTGAGATTATATCGCCACCTGTTGGTTTGGCATGCTCTTGAAAGTGTTTCATAGCATGCGTTTGCGTTTTCATGTGGACGGAGATTTTTTTTAAAACGGAAGACGGAAAAACTTTATAAAAATACCCGTTTACGTGTGGACATGGCCTAAATTTCATGTTTTAGTTGCTCGGCTGTTACATAATAGTATAGTTTTCTACTTATCTCTCTCTATATGCACTTTAGTGCAATAAACTGCAATGTTTTTGGACAATTGATTGCAATGTAATTATAATTTAACAGAAAATTGTTTTAAATGTATATATGTAATTAGATTGTTTTTCACCCACTTAATTAAGACTTAGGTACATCTTAATATGCAATTTCATGATTATATTTTGAAATATGGTTAAAGTGTACTGTTGAATTAAAAAATATGCTAAACTAAAATATACTTTAATGTCAATTTTATTAAAACTTGTATATCGTGTATTTAAGTATTTTTGTGATTACAAATTTGTAATAATTAAGTTGCAATTTAGAACAATTAAAACATATTAACTTTAAATGCAACTTTAAGTTTAAAACATTTATTTAAAACTATTAAAGTTATAATCAAGTACTTTACATGTAATGGCATGATAGTCAACACATAAGTGTACTTAATTAAAAGTGCAACAAAATATTATTTGAACATATCGATTTAAATTGTAAGCAAAACTTTTAATTTGATATTATTACAAAGTACACTTTTAAAATGTGTACTTAAATGTGTGAATAAAAATAGTCATGATAGTGTGCTCTCATTAAGTTAATTATAGTTAGTTAGTTAAGTGTATTGTTGTATTATTTTATCTGCAAGTACAGTTTTTTTTAATACACTTTTAAGATTTGAAGTATATAAAAAATAAAAAAAAAAGAAAGAAAGAAAGAATCAAATCCTCTCCTGTAATGTTTCTTGCTGAGGTAGCATTGAAAAAGTTTGTTCATTGTAGTTAACTGATTATATACATTTTCATTTCATATTCTACAGAAGAAATAAAATCACACAACATGTGTGTTGGAACAACATGAGGATGAATGTTGTTCATCCTCAAGAATAGGTGAACTATCCCTTTAAGAAAACGTTTTCATAAAGACATTGGCAACATTTTTGAAAACTCCTGCCAGGGTGAAGATTTTCAAAAACTCTGGTTGCAGTGTTATTGTGTAGACAGCGAAACCGGAGATTTGGGCTTGTGACGTCGGAGCCTGCGCTGTTATCTCCGCCTACTGGAGACTTTTTCAGGCTTCTGATTGGCCAACATGGCTTTACGGTTGAGATTATATCGCCACCTGTTGGTTTGGCATGCTCTTGAAAGTGCTTCATAGCATGCGTTTGCGTTTTCATGTGGACGGAGATTTTTTTTAAAACGGAAGACGGAAAAACTTTATAAAAATACCCGTTTACGTGTGGACATGGCCTAAATTTCATGTTTTAGTTGCTCGGCTGTTACATAATAGTATAGTTTTCTACTTATCTCTCTCTATATGCACTTTAGTGCAGTAAACTGCAATGTTTTTGGACAATTGATTGCAATGTAATTATAATTTAACAGAAAATTGTTTTAAATGTATATATGTAATTAGATTGTTTTTCACCCACTTAATTAAGACTTAGGTACATCTTAATATGCAATTTCATGATTATATTTTGAAATATGGTTAAAGTGTACTGTTGAATTAAAAAATATGCTAAACTAAAATATACTTTAATGTCAATTTTATTAAAACTTGTATATCGTGTATTTAAGTATTTTTGTGATTACAAATTTGTAATAATTAAGTTGCAATTTAGAACAATTAAAACATATTAACTTTAAATGCAACTTTAAGTTTAAAACATTTATTTAAAACTATTAAAGTTATAATCAAGTACTTTACATGTAATGGCATGATAGTCAACACATAAGTGTACTTAATTAAAAGTGCAACAAAATATTATTTGAACATATCGATTTAAATTGTAAGCAAAACTTTTAATTTGATATTATTACAAAGTACACTTTTAAAATGTGTACTTAAATGTGTGAATAAAAATAGTCATGATAGTGTGCTCTCATTAAGTTAATTATAGTTAGTTAGTTAGTTAAGTGTATTGTTGTATTATTTTATCTGCAAGTACAGTTTTTTTTAATACACTTTTAAGATTTGAAGTATATTAAAAAAAAAAGAAAAGAAAGAAAGAAAGAATCAAATCCTCTCCTGTAATGTTTCGTGCTGAGGTAGCATTGAAAGAGTTTGTTCATTGTAGTTAACTGATTATATACATTTTCATTTCATATTCTACAGAAGAAATAAAATCACACAACATGTGTGTTGGAACAACATGAGGATGAATGTTGTTCATCCTCAAGAATAGGTGAACTATCCCTTTAAGAAAACGTTTTCATAAAGACATTGGCTTCCACCTTCAGAATCAGATCTGACCACGTGCTTGCATGTTTTTAGTGCTTAAAAAGCGTGTCTAGTGAAATCAGCAGCGTTGCAGCCCTAAAACTCATAAACTTCATCTCCCACGAGCTCTCACTGACGTCTCCACAGGTGACTTCAGAATGCGCCCATAAAATGTATCTTTCCTGTAAGCCAGAGGACCGTGACCTCAGCACGACCCTGCTGCTCCCAGTGATTCATGGGAGTTCAGGAGAGATACAAGCGATTCCTCAGATTCCTCTGAGACCAGACATCAGAGACTACAGCACGACACTCGGGATGCAGAGATCACAAAACCTCAGGGAGCTCCGTAACTCACAGTGTGTGTGTGTGTGTGTGTGTGTGTGAGGCAGAAAGAGAGGGAAGACAATGATAGTACAGTCTCACTCTACACCATAGACACATCTCACCACTAATGCATTGCACTAACGTCCATGACCTCTCCATGTCTGCTGTTCAAGGTTTTACAATAAGTTCTCTGGCCTCTGTAAATGACTCCCTGTTTGAGCGTTGTGTGATCCTGTGGTTGTGTTTCAAGTGAAACACATAGCTGTACTGGAACAGATTTCTGCCCGAGTGTATCTACACAGACTGCATTCAAAATAAACTAATTCCTTAAACTATTCATTGTGGAATACATGGGCTTGTTTTATATTTCAGTTAAATAAACTACAATCCAAGAAGCGCTGTAATTCTGGTCTAGAATACTTGTCAGCTCATCTGCTGTTTTTACACATCATTTTTCATAATGACTCTTCCTTTTAAAATTCACACACACAACCAAACACTCCAAATACCTTTGCTACGCCCAGCAACAACACAAAAAACACTTCGAACAGTCTGAGCAACTGCATAACAACACCTAGGAAAACGCATAGCAACATGCTATTACACACTCAAAACACTTTATCAAGCAAATAACAAGCAACCTAGCAACCACCCACAACATCCTAGCAACTGCACAGAGACACTTTAAGTCATGCTTAGTAACCACAAGTTGTCGATCCAGAACACCATAGCAACAGCATTTTAACACTTTAAAAACACCCAGAACACTGTATCAACTGCATAACAATACCCTAGCAACACATAGTAAAACACGGTAACACTTTAGAATAGGGACCAATTCTCACAGCATGCCTATCATTAACATATTGGCTGTTTATACACCATAGACACATCTCACCACTAATGCATTGCACTAACGTCCATGACCTCTCCATGTCTGCTGTTCAAGGTTTTACAATAAGTTCTCTGGCCTCTGTAAATGACTCCCTGTTTGAGCGTTGTGTGATCCTGTGGTTGTGTTTCAAGTGAAACACATAGCTGTACTGGAACAGATTTCTGCCCGAGTGTATCTACACAGACTGCATTCAAAATAAACTAATTCCTTAAACTATTCATTGTGGAATACATGGGCTTGTTTTATATTTCAGTTAAATAAACTACAATCCAAGAAGCGCTGTAATTCTGGTCTAGAATACTTGTCAGCTCATCTGCTGTTTTTACACATCATTTTTCATAATGACTCTTCCTTTTAAAATTCACACACACAACCAAACACTCCAAATACCTTTGCTACGCCCAGCAACAACACAAAAAACACTTCGAACAGTCTGAGCAACTGCATAACAACACCTAGGAAAACGCATAGCAACATGCTATTACACACTCAAAACACTTTATCAAGCAAATAACAAGCAACCTAGCAACCACCCACAACATCCTAGCAACTGCACAGAGACACTTTAAGTCATGCTTAGTAACCACAAGTTGTCGATCCAGAACACCATAGCAACAGCATTTTAACACTTTAAAAACACCCAGAACACTGTATCAACTGCATAACAATACCCTAGCAACACATAGTAAAACACGGTAACACTTTAGAATAGGGACCAATTCTCACAGCATGCCTATCATTAACATATTGGCTGTTTATTAGTACTTATAAAGCACATATTGTGCATGACCATATTCTACATCGCTAATCCTACCCAATACCTAAATTTAACAACTACCTTATTAATAAGGAGCAAATTAGGATTTTATTGAAGCAAAATTCATATAGTTAATGGTTTGTTAATAGCGAGAATTGAACCTTAAAATAAAGTGTGACTCAAAACACCTTAGCAATCAAATATTAATGAATTATTACACAGCTGCCTGGAATACTTGATTCTGAATGGTCAGTCGTGATATTCTGAGGTGTGTTATTGCCCAATAAAAACCATCATCATTAGCAATGCCGAATAACATTATCTTATCTGGGTTTTTGAGGCCAGTGCTTCTTTCTCGTCTCTCATATCACACTGCCGCGCTCTCTCGTTTCATTGTTTCGACTGTATTTACTGTAAAATGAAACTGGAGGACTTCAGTATTATTCAGTATACACTTCAGTCTGTGGTAATATTGTTAAAGCATTCCTTTTGTTGCCAGAACAATTGTTTTGTACACTGTAATGGATTTAAGATAGGGTAAGATCTTAAAACACTTTCTTCTCAAATAAAATTCCATGCCCTCGTCTTTATTAATGTGGTAAAAAGCTGTGTAATTAGTGATACGACTGCACATTATGCCTTTAATATCCATCTCGTCTGAACTTTTAGGCTTTTAGAAACTATGAACTTTTACTTTGCAGAGGTTTTGCATTTTAATTGCTGATAAAATATTTCAATTCAAATTATTTTGTGTCTAATTAATTACTTATGTGGCAAATAGTCCTGTAATAAGCGGGATAATGTACATCCAGCCAGTTGTTATCACAGAATAAACCACTTTAGGGTGATGCAAGACCCCTCCACTTCACATCGAGGTTTTGATCACCCTGCCAATAAATGGATGTACATTATCTCTTACTTAGCAACCACCCATAACACCCTAGCAACTGCATGGTGACACACTATACTATACACTATACCTAGTAAGCACAAGCTGTCTCCAAGTAAAGACCAAGAACACACTAGAAAAGGCATATTGACACTTTCAAAACACTCAGAACACCTAACCAACTGCATAGAAATACCCTAGAAACACACTTAATGTCCTAGAAACTACCTGCAACACCCTAGAATCTGCATAGCAACACACCTATAAACTACATTCTGTGAAAAAAGGTACAAAATCTGTCACTGAGTCAGTACCTTTTTTAAAAGGTATAAATACTGTATGTACCATTGAATTACTAATATACATACTTTTTAAAGTACTAGTATGCATCTTTAAAGGGATAGTTCACCCCAAAATGAAAATTACCCCATGATTTACTCACCCTCAAGCCATCCTAGGTGTATATGACTCTTCTTTCAGACGACTACAATCAGAGTTATATAAAAAAAAAAATATCCTGGCTCTTCCAAGCTTTATAATGGCAGTGAATGGGGGCTTACGCTACACCTACATCCTACGTCATTCGCTGGAACGCCACTCTCTCGTGAATGCGCGTACGACATTTAGCGGAAGCTAGAGATTACGGATTATAAAGTTTTAAATATGGATATTATTCTTAGACAAACGCATCAGTTCACTTCAGAAGGCCTTTATTCACCCCCAGAAGCCATGTGGAGTTATTTTGTTTTTGATGGAACTCTTTATTTTGCTTCAAAATATCAACAGCCATTCACTGCCATTATAAAGCTTGGAAGAGCAGGGACAATTTTTAATATAACTCCAATTGTATTCGTCTGGAAGAAGAAAGTCATATACACCTAGGATGCCTTAAGGGTGCGTGAATCATGGGGTCATTTTCATTTTTGGGTGAACTATCTGTATCTATCTAATGTGTCCACTTTTAGGAGTAAATAATGTACAAAAGTGTACCATTTGAAAAGGTACCGCCCCAGTGGCAGCTTTTGTACCTTTTTTTCTGAGAGTGTACCTAAAGTTGTCCTCTAGCAATCACCCAGATCAAGCTGCTAGTAACCACAAACCAAACCACTTAAAACACTCAGAACCTTAGCAACCACATGGAGCAACAAAAACACTCATAACACCTTAACAGATGCATAGCAGCGTATTTAAAACACTATCAAACTTAACACCCTGGCAACCACTCATAACAGCCAAGAAATCACATTGGCCTGATAACCACCTACACCATCCTAACATGGTGATGAGTTTTGCACCGACAACAAACGACACAAATGCCCAAACAGAAGGCATATTTTGTGCTGTGAGGGTCAGTTCAGTGTGTGTTTAAGAGTCAAGGATCAGTGTATGTTCATGATCTCGCCCCTCAGCTGTATGATCAGTGTTTGGGCTCCAGTAATGGTGACGGGTGTTTGGGTGAAGACTGTAGTCACACTGACCCTCAGCTTTGGCTCAACTCTTTAACCCAAACACTCCCACTCTTTACTTTGGCATCTGCGCCTGAAATAAAACTACAAACTTCAATATCATTTTTCACAACTCTGCTGTGAATTGTGAAAGTATTTCCATTTGTTCAGAGCTGGGCTGGATGTGATGGGAATATGTGTGTGTGTGGTCATAGTGGCTCCTGCTGTCTCGTAATGAGACGTTCTCACGTTATGATACAATATTATTTCTGCTTTGTGTTTTGTTATCCAGCAATGCTAAAGGCTGTTGTTACATCCGCACAGACTGTTATCGTCTGTTTTTCTTTCTTAAACACACACACATTTTAACTAGCTATACAAATGCTTTGATTTTATTGTTTTTTTATATATAAAGCTAATTAATCACAATGACTTCATATTATCTCAGAAATAAAAGAAAACATAAATCTGCACTACCGAACCTTGGCCTCACTATCGCCATCTGTGGTTGAAACATAAAACTGTATATTACTTGCAGAGTAATTCGTGTGCTTCTGTGCGGATGAGTCTGATGATTTGAAGAATCTGTGGTTACCACATCAGAGCGGATCTGCCATGCTCCACCAAGACCCACTGACAGTAAGAAGAACGTTCAACAAAGTGTATATCACGAAAAACGTCATGAGCAAGTAAGCCTCATATTTGCCGCTGTGGTTCTAATTCCGCAGTTTCTTTTGACAAAGAGTGATTGAGGGATGTCGTCTAGAACATTAGAGGGAATAAAGATTCTTTATTGGCATTGATGATTCCATCAAGAACCTTTAACATCCATGGAGCCTTTCCATTCCATAAAATGTTCTTCACACTTAGAAAAAAAGGGGTTATTTTAAGAAATGTTTACTGAAAGGTTCATTGGGGAACCAAAAATGCTTCTTTGTCATCACTGCCAAAACCTCCTTTTAAAACCCTAATTTGTAAAAGTGTTGTTAAAAAAATATATTGATGATTTTTATCTTTGAAAATGTCCCCGAATGGAGGTTTTGTCAGATCTAACTAACTTAAATGTATCCCCACAGTATAGCTAAGCAAATGCTGTCTCACACACGCAAACTATCTGTGAAGTTTCCGTCTCTGGTTTGTCCAGTGCTGCTCTCTGACTGTGTAATTCTGACCCTTTATAATTCAATCTCACATTAGAGAGACGGACGGAGATGAAGCCCCTGCAGGCGAGCCAGCGGCTAACTAATGCCTCACATTATTACACACACTCGTTCAGCCTTCACTCACACTACCACTGCTTTCTGGAGAACTTTGAAAATGTTATTTCCAGCCCTGCTGCATTATGAATCCTATCCTAACAAACCATACATCAATGGAAAGCTTATTTATTCAGAATTTGACCCTTATGACTGGTTTTGTGGTCCAGGGTCACAAATGAAACTGTTTGAGAGGATGAATGTTTTATTATCACTTGTTATTCTGTGTTTTTATGCATTCTAATATTTGGCAGTATTGTACTGTCATGCCAACAATGCCATTTTGAATTTGAATTTTGAAAAATTAAACTTATATATTGTAGTTGCTTGAAAAAAAAACCACAACATGTACCTTGAGTATACATGATTCTTTTAGAAAGCATGAGTGTGCTCTTAAAAAGTGCACTTATAAAGTCATATTAAACGTTTTACTTTAAAGTACATTTAAATAATTGTTTTAATATTTTGCTTTTCATGCTTTCAAGAAGTTCACTTATTTTAATGTGTTGACTAAAATACTAAAGTATTTGATGATAATTGTAACTGTTCTGTGTTATTTGATATTACATTTAAATTAATATATTTTAATTGTATAAAGTTGCAACTTCATGATTACTAATGTATAATTACAAATATATTTAAATGAGTGCTGTCAAACGATTAATCGCATTCAAAATATAAGTTTTTTTATTTACATAATATATCTGTGTGTACTGTGTATATGTATTATGTATATATAAATACACACACGTACAGTATATATTTTGAAAAGATGTGTGAAAAGCAGTACCCTTTATATTTCAAAGACAATATACAAATTATGAACCATGTGTGAGTATTCGTAATTACATAAACGTGTAATTCCTAAATGAGTAGCTCAAAAAAGTAATAAGTTCAACTACGTATATGCATTTAATATAATTAGCATTTTCATTTAATTGTAAATGCCCCGCAATTAAATGTCCAAAAACATTCAGTTTGCACATAAGTATATTATTTTTGTATAATTTGTACTTCTTTTTCACAGAGGATGATGATACTATAGTGGAATATATGTTCATATCAACATGAATACTCTGGAAAAACGTATTTTTCTGCAAACATGCTCTACTCGAATCTCACTCGCACAAAAGACACAGATTCTGTATTGCTCAAATAGCATCGAAATCCATGGGAACTGCCAACACAGAAATGCAAATCTGCAATAATTCAATAACGAAGCAAGGTACGTGAAGAGGGAGTCTCTGATGATTCACACTCCTCACTCATTCCCATGAGCCCCCTCTCTCTCTAGACAGAAGAAATGGGAGACAGTGAGACACAAAAGCATGGTGGTGTTTGGGAGGGAGTTTCACATACAGCTGCATACATTGAACATCAGGGGGTCTCGTGTGTGTGTGTGTGTTTATTGACCCTCTGTCTCCCCCCTGCCGTTCGGCCCGGCCTGCAGCGCTAATTGAATTCACAGAGAACAAGTGGCCATTAATGAAGCTGATAACGATGTACACAACGAGAGCAGAGACCAATGAGCCTGACGGAGAGACTCCAGCAGCGGACAGCAAGAGAAAACACACGGTCCTGAGGAACCACAGAGGTTCTGTCACAGAGAGTGCTGTCCGTCTGTGAAGGGAAGCAATAAAGCAATTTTGGGAGGGAGTTTCACATACAGCTGCATACATTGAACATCAGGGGGTCTCGTGTGTGTGTGTGTGTTTATTGACCCTCTGTCTCCCCCCTGCCGTTCGGCCCGGCCTGCAGCGCTAATTGAATTCACAGAGAACAAGTGGCCATTAATGAAGCTGATAACGATGTACACAACGAGAGCAGAGACCAATGAGCCTGACGGAGAGACTCCAGCAGCGGACAGCAAGAGAAAACACACGGTCCTGAGGAACCACAGAGGAGCTCTACAGAGATGCTCTATTGTGCTGTCCGTCTGTGAAGGGAAGCAATAAAGCAATAAACAATCTGGGTATGTCGAGCCTCACGGAGACAGCAGAAGTGACAAAGAAAAAAATAGGAGTTTGTGTTATGTTGTCGTATCTTTTTTGATATTTTGGGCTATTTTGCTTCCATCACATGTATTCTTTCAGGCTAATGGAAAGAAAACATCCAAAATGCACATTTTAGTGTTTATTAAATGTCATGTACATATGTAGATTCTAATTAAAATACATCTTTTTAAAGGCTGAGGTTTTTCCCCCTCTCATTCTCATACGGTTGTATCTATATTCTGTTTTTTTTACAGAAGGGTTTGCTCATATAACATTTTTCTATTTTTTCCCTAACAATGTTTGGTTGGTTATTTGTTTGTTTGTTTTATTTTTTTCTGGAAGTATTTCCTGATTTATTAAGTGATAAAAATAGATCCAAAATCCACTTTAAAAAACGTAACCCTAAACACTAATATGTCAACAAATGTAATAAAAAAAAGCTTCAGATTTCAATTCTGCTAATTATTGCCTGTTAATGGCTTATTTGCTTTTTAAACGTAACATTTCCAAAAAAGTGTAAAACAAAATAATAGCTTTTAATGCACTGTGATTAATCAGTGGGGGAAAGTATAGTGATATCTATCAGTTAAAAAAAAAAAAAAACTAGTATATCGCCAAAGGAAGGTTTCCATAAAGGAAATGAACAATTATTTTATACAGAGAGTTGCTCATGAAAAGAAAGCATATTTATCCACCATGGATTGTCAAGCTGGACAGAAAAACAAAGTTTCATTAAAGTCCACACTGTATAGACATAAAAGTTTTCCCATTTATCTATTGCTGTCACTCCACTTTCATTTTCAATAAAACCGCAAAAAAAAAAAAAAAAAAGCCCCCTTAGATTTTTTTTTTGTATAAAAATATTCTTACATTTTATTAAAATCATATGTAAATTAGTTTTTGTATGTGACTATAAACAACATTCTGTGTGACCACACACACACACACACGCAGGCTCATCTTTTATATTTGTAGCCCAAAGTGTGTGAGAAGTTTTGACCTCTGCCCATGGAGGTTTTAATATCTGTCTGATCCCTCTCAATGATGTAATATCTATGCCATGCATATTTTAAGACTTCATAAAAGTGCTTTTGTGTTTATGTAGGCAGTTTACCGCAGTCAGACTATTCATGCGCAGCCTTATTAAAACTATAAACGTGTGAGGACTGAGAGAGCAGATAGATGACTAAAGTATTCACATCTGTTTATTTATAGTGGACATCATGTTCCATGGACACATCAAAGGAGTAATTAATTCATAAATGAATGCTTTTTAAGCTTGGGAGAGTTGAGATTAACAGGGTTGTTTGGGCGGCAGGTGTGGAGTGTGATCAACTGTCAACTGGCTTTGATGTTTTAAGGCCTGTTCACAGTAAGAAGTCATACCAAATACACATCAGAGCTATTTACTGTACATTTAGTACAACAGTTTTGTTGTCAGGCTCTGAGAAAGATTCACATGGTGAGATGAAAGTGCAAATGTTCCAGATTCACATTTTTGAATTAAAATTGACCCTCCCATCCGAATGTTGCAACAGAAATTGAGAATCAGACCTGGCAACCTTTTTCCAATCTTCTCTTGTCCACTTTTGGTGAGTCGTGTGAATTGTATACTCAGTGTCCTGTTCTCAGCTGACATGAGGGGTACACACTCTTCTGCTGATGTGTTGTGCGTTCAGAGATGCTCTTCTGCAAACTTCAATTGTAACAAGTTGTTATTATCAGCTTGAACCAGTCTGGCTATTCTCTTCCAGACCATTTTCTAGGCATTTTCACCCCCAGAACTGCCGCGGGATATTTTCTTTTTTTCAGACTACTCTCTGTAAATTCTAGAGATGGCTGAGTGTGCTTAAGTATTAAGTACATTAAGTACATCGTAGACACATTAAAACCAATGGCGCTACGATCAACGCTTACGATGCTTTTGGGAAACGCAAACCAGCCCTCTGGCACCGGCAACCGTGCCAAAAATCACATAAATCATTTTTCTTCCCAATTCTGATTCTCGGTTTGAACTTCAGCGGATCGTCTTGACCATGTCTACATGCCTAAATACATTGAGTTGCTGCCATGCGATTGGCTGATTAGGTATTTGCGTTAATGAGCAGTTGAACAGGTGCACCTAATGCTGAGTTCACACTGCACGATTTTCAAACTCGTCGGATCACCGTTGTTTTCACACTGCATGACTATCTGGGGTAGCATTCAGTTGCTGCTGTGTTCACATTGCACGATGGATCGGTGACAGGGGGTTTCACACTGCATGACTTTACAATAGGAAGAATCGCTGACAGCTCTGTCTGGTGCAGGGTTGCCAGGTTTTCACTACAAAACCCGTCCAATTACTACTCAAAACTAGCTTGAAAATAGCCCAATTGCTTTCGAGGGGGTCCCCCAGTAAAAATCGCGTTC
Source organism: Sinocyclocheilus rhinocerous (assembly GCF_001515625.1). Classification (NCBI taxonomy): domain Eukaryota; kingdom Metazoa; phylum Chordata; class Actinopteri; order Cypriniformes; family Cyprinidae; genus Sinocyclocheilus; species Sinocyclocheilus rhinocerous. Next base: position 153,403 of record NW_015643187.1, on the reverse strand, counting down.
GGGGGGTAAAATACACATCTTTTTGGCGGGGTTCTCCTGGTACAATTCACATTCCAGGGCCTAAATATCACGTTATTGGGGTTGCTTCAACCTGCTGACATAAAAAACAACCGGCGGCAATCGCGGATACACATTTTTTTGGCGGGGTTCTCCTGGTACAATTCACATTCCAGGGCCTAAATATCACCTTATTGGGGTCGCTTCAACCTGCTGACATAAAAAACAACCGGCGGCAATCGCGGATTTGGCAACACTTGTCCGCAAACTACATTTCATATAACTTCTCCCCGAACTTCCCGCTGCCCTGTATCTTGGTCTCTCATTGGCTGTAGGTCATCGCCGATGTAGTTTTCAGTCAGAACTCATTTCACACAGCGTGATTGTGAATCGCCGACAGCTCCAGATATTTAGCATGCCAAATATTTCACGGGCATCGGCGATTCCCTCAGATCGCGTCTTTGATAATTCACACTGCGTGATTGTCACTCGCTTGAACGAGCACCGATTTTCCTCTGATTTCGGGCATTTGTCGGCGATTTCGCAAAACCTGTCGGCGAGTGAAAAATCGGACTAAAATCGTGCAGTGTGAACTCGGCATAAGAAAGTGTTTGCTGAGTGTAAATATTAATTGGCTCACTAAGCTTTTCTTATGTTTTTAAAAGAAGTGTCTTATACCCAACAGGGCTGTATATATTTGATAAAAATACGGTAAAAACAGGAATAGTATTTTGAAATATTCATGCAATGTAAAATAACTGTTTTCTATGTCAATATATTTTAAAATGTAATTTAAATATTTTTTACATTTCCTCATGTCACATGATCCTCCAGAAATCATTTTAATATGCTGATTTGCTGCTGCAAAAATTTTTTTTTCGGATTATTACCAATGTTGTGCTGCTTCATATTTTTGCAGAAACTGTGATACGTGTTTTTTTTGTGTTTGTTTGTTTCACTGTCACTTTACTGTCACTTTTTTAATTTCCTTGCTGAACAACAGTAATAATTTATTTATTTTCAAAAATCTTATTGACCCCACACTTCTGAACGATTGTTTATATAAATAGTATAATCTAAAACAGTACAAATCTATATAGAGAAAAATACAGAGTTAGGGATTACAGACAGACAGCAACACAGCAGACATATTTACGGCATCCTCATTCGTTCTCACAGTCTCAACGTATCTCTCTTCCTGTCATTACATGGTTTGACCCCTGACCTTAAAATCTATCTGGGAGTGGGAATGAACAATGCACAGACTGATAACACGAAGTACATTTCTGTCATGATAACTCTCGGAGGGATTGGCATGGTATGTTTTTTAATGAGATGTGAGCACGTTAACGGAGTGGGATCATTTTCAGCGATAAAAACCTTATGTTTTACTCTCTTCTTCGCATAAAGACATTGTATGGCTTCAGAAGACTTGGAATGCAACACGACTTGTTTTAAATACTTTTCTGTCATGACAACTCTCGGAGGGATTGGCATGGTAATGTACATGACAATGTTAATGTATTTGGTCTTGGCGGAATAGACCTGCTATGCTGCTGCTGAGTACCGAGACTTGCTACTGCCAATACATCCACAACATGCTGCTGTGAGCATGTAAGAAATATTGCTGCTGCAAATATAACATAAATTAAATAACCCCATATAGCATACATGAATCACCTTGTTCAGGTAAAGGTCTGTCCTTCATAGTTTGAAGTCTCTGCCAAGCACAGCTCCATCACCTCTCCCTGTGCCAGGCATTCATTCTGTTAGGAGAAATCTGCGTTCTTCTGCTCCCTGCGTGACCCTAAACACTAAAAGCTGTCGGCATTGTCCTCCCTGCTCTGCTGTGCTGCATCTGTCTCGTGTCTGTAACTCAGAGGTGAGTGGTAAAGGGGTTTGGCTGCGGGGAGCCTGTTTCTATTTCCACCATTAAACTGGATTCAGGTGCTGCTTTGTTGTCTGTCAGAACCAGCAAGAGTAATGAAGCCTTTCTGCCTGTGTTTCTGTCCTTCTAATCAGGGGTCTGGAGAAACTCACACTCTAAAGGCATCCACTGCCCACTATAATAACAGCCACGTCCAGTGATTTGCATCATGTGTAGGGCTCATTTTCAGGAAACTGTTCCCTTTGAGTTCCAATAACTTATGACTAATTTAATCAACAAAAAACACTCACCGATGCCAAACTTAAATCACTTTATTTGACAGATGTGTCCCCCTTAATACCAAATAAATGTTTTAATACATTATTTTCATAAGTAATTTTTAAGTTTAAATGTTTTTTATTTATTTATTAGAATATCAACTAATTACATTTAAATAAATCAATATATAAATACACACATACATACATACTGTACATACCACTGTAATTTTTTTTAGTTTGTTTTTACAAGAAAACACTATATATATATATCGGGTCATTTTGGCCCAAAAATGATCTTCAAAAAAATTCTAAAAATCGTGTGTTGATCGTACCGGTCCAAGATTTCTTTACTTTTGTCACACTTGCACCGGGAATACACACAATTTTTTTAAAATGAGTGGATTCAAGGAGTTTAAATGGGTGCAATAAAAAAAGTAACAAAAGTGTCCCTCGCGGGTCATTTTGACCCGCATAGGAATGAATGGAATTTACGAGAAAACTGCATTTTTTTATTACATTTGATGTTTTTTTTTTTTTTGATATACAAAATCTGAGACAATCCAGTAAAGATGTATACCCAAACGAAGGGCTGAGACTACAGAATATCCTCAATGCAGGAAAAACTCACACACACACACACATGCACAAACACACACGTGGTACACACACTCCCACAGAACACATTATAATATGTTTCATGTTTCTGCTGGGATATGACTGTCATGTTTCCATTTTTTTTTGACTTAACACAGTTAAATTTGAGTGATGTGGTGGAGACCACTGAGTTTATATCATATTTATATTTTTAAAAATATAGTATATATTTATTTAATATTTATGAAATTGTATGAATATACAATTATTATATTGCAGGTAGAATTTAAATTTTTTACAAAATATGGATTTTGTAATGTTTCAATATATATTTTAATCCATAAACAACCAAATTTAAGCCTTGAGATTATCTCATTTCTCATGTTTCACTTGTTTTGCTCAGTTAAAAATCTCCATAGGGTTCTATAGGCCCCTCTAGTGGCTGTAACCATAAATATTTCAGTTTTAATTGAATAATAATTTTTTACAAAATATGGATTTTGTAATGTTTCAATATATATTTTAATCCATAAACAACCAAATTTAAGCCTTGAGATTATCTCATTTCTCATGTTTCACTTGTTTTGCTCAGTTAAAAATGTCCATAGGGTTTTATAGGCCCCTCTAGAGGCTGTAACCATAAAATGCAATTTTATGTAATTTTTCCCCACCAGATGGTATCAGATACACTCAGTGACTCAATTCCAAGGCCATCTGTTGGTTTTTGATGAAACAGGTCTGAAATTGTTTCTTTATTTTATTATATATATATTTTTGGGGGTGAAATAATGTACAAAAACTGCTTATTTGCTTATATTTTCTTAAAAATATCTAGAATAAAAAGTAAATATAATAAAAATCACCAAAAAATAATAGAAAAACCTACATAAATATTTAGAAAAAAAATATATAAAAATGGATCAATATAAGATTTCTGGACCAAAAAAAAAATTTAGTGTCATTTTTAGCCTTCGGGTCATTTTGACCCACGAGGGACACTTTTGTTATAGCTTTGGGAGGGACAGATGAGGGATATATATATATATCTCTGATATTGTCACACCCCCATGGACTGTTTGTTGTGTTTCCTTCCCCATGTGCTTAGTGTGACCTAGTTTTCCCTCCTTGTATAATTGTGTCATTATGTTCAGGTGTGTCTTATCAATTATTCTCATTTACTCTACCTTATAAGTTGTATTCAGTTCTGTGTCTCTTTGTCCAGTTTCGTCAACGTGTACATATGTTTATGCCTTCCTATTGTGGATTACTTTATGTGGATTATTAAAGACGATTTACCTTCATCCTCTTCATCTTCGTGCGTTTCTCCCACACCAAACCGTGACAGAAGACCGGACCAAGAAATGTATAGCGGTGTATTCCCCCTTGTTTATTTACTGTTTTGAAAGTCTTTCCTTTTGTTTTATTATGAACGATCCTGCCGTTCTTGTCCTCCTGCTGGAGCAGGGGGATCGCTCTCTCGAGGACCACACCGAGGACTTTATGTTCCTGGCCAACTACACACACTACCCGGACAACTGCCTCTGCTCATTCTATCTTGCTTGACTTAACGACACCTCACGAGCGCAGGTGTCCGGGGAGGGTCCTCGAGAGAGCCTCGCCACCTTCATTGAGTGGGTGCTGATGTCCTGTAAATCGGCGCTCACCGTGGATATCGCGAGAGCCAGATAGAGCAAGAGCCCGCCGCGACCGACAAGCCATCGCCAGAGAGAGCGACAGTGCTGAAGATCGCCCCGGAGCCAGAGCCTGTGACATCAGACCAGGTGCGAGAGCCAGCTACAGAGCTCGCCACAGGGGAGAGGATCAAGGACAGCAAGAGCGCGGAGGGAAGCTCCGCCCACTGTACCATGGCTGAGGGTGAGCTGAGCTCAATGGACTGTAATGCGGATATATATGCAGACATGCCCCCTCTTCTTCCGCCTTCATCTGAACTGTCTGTCTACCCTGAACTGTCTGCCAGTGCGATAGCGACCACAGAGGTCGTTCCCCTGTCCGCTGGCCTCCCGGTGTTGGGAGTCGCAATCTGAAAGAACTGGTGCTCACAAATTCCCACCCACCCTCCCTTTCCTGCCTCTTCCTGTCATCCCTGCTGCTTTAGCTCCGCCACCGCTGTTTCCTGTCAGCCCCTCTGCTCACCCTCAGCCCACCATCTGTGTGCTGGATTCGCCTCGGGTCTGCCAGTCTCCATCAGCGTCGTGGCTGGAGGATCCCTTGTCTCCGCCTCCAGCCTCTGAGTCCCGGATTCCGCCTCGGCCCTTCGACCCAGTGGCTCCACCAAGGCTCCTAGCTCCCTCCCCTCCGCCGTGGCCCGTCAGTCCACCAGCTCCACCGGGCTCCCTCGCCCCTCTGGC
>NW_015643187.1:134052-140805 GCF_001515625.1 Sinocyclocheilus rhinocerous | reverse complement strand
ACCCACCCTCCCTTTCCTGCCTCTTCCTGTCATCCCTGCTGCTCCAGCTCCGCCACCGCTGGTTCCTGTCAGCCCCTCTGCTCTCCCTCAGCCCACCATCTGTGCGCTGGATTCGCCGTGGGTTTGCCACTCTCCATCGGCGTCGTGGCGGGAGGACCCCTTGTCTCCGCCTCCAGCCTCTGAGTCCCGGACTCCGCCTTGGTCCGCCGACCCAGCGGCTCCACCATGACTCCTGTCAGGCTCCTCCTTCCCTCCAGCTCCACCTCGGTCCTCAGTCGCTCCGGCTCCACCGCGGCCTTCCGGATCCCCGCCTCTGCCTCGGTCGCCGGTGTGTCTTATCAATTATCCTCATTTACTCTACCTTTTATAAGTTGTATTTTGTTCTGTGTTTCTTTGTCCAGCCTCGTCAACGTGTACGTGTGTTTATGCCTTCCTATTGTGGATTACCTTATGTGGGTTATTAAAGACGATTTACCTTCATCCTCTTCATCTTCGTGCGTTTCTCCCACACCAAACCGTCACAGATATGTTCTGGATAAAAACAACAATAAAACAACAACAACAACAACAATAATAATAAATGACTGATGAATAAATTCTTTGTACAAACATACTGACTAATGTGGTGTGGTGCCATAGTTCTTTTTATTATAAAATCTGTTTTATTAAATTCAGCGCTACTAAATTAAATGTAAGAATAAAAATATCTTTAATAGTTTTAGATAAAAAAATGTTTCAGGTAGAAATGGCAGTGATACTTGAAATGAGCACTCCGTTCTTATATCAAATCTTAAACCTTGAAAAGCATGATTTCATTGACATCTAAAAAAAGCAAATAACTTTCCACTCATGGAAAATCTTTTACAGTGTCCTTTCACGCCTATGGCAAAGAAGCAAATTTGTCACAGGTTTTTCAATAAAACTTTCATCGCTAAATATTAATCATATGTCGTCATTACAGATTTTCGGAAAGGTCAAATTGTCAGCTTATTACAGGGGTGAAATTATCCTTAAAATCAAAACCCGCTGGTCTGGTCAGCAATATCTTGGCTGGTGTGAGATGATATGTGTAACGTCTGGTCCGGTCTGTAGTCAGATGATTGCAGATCGTTCAGTGCAGCTGTAGTTGCTGGCTAACATTGACAGAGTAATTGACATTGAATGTTATGTCTCTGAGATATGAGATCTCTGACTCAGTGAGGGCAGTTATGACTCTAATTAATCGTGACATAAGAGAAGACACAGATGTCAGTGAGGAGAACTGAAATGCTGACAGCTCTTCAATCTCATATTTCTACCATAACACTGGTTCTTAAAATTTGGCGAGACATGACGCAATAGCCAAACATGTCCATCTCATCATGTGTTGGCAAATCAACAATAGTGACAGCATGCAAAAATGCATCCCGTATGAAAGTCTACCTCAGACTCTGATTGAACTTATTTGTTCTTATATATTAGTTGTTGTTTTTTTATTCTTATTTAGTAAATTATATGAAACAATATATTAATTTGTGGCTTTTCACAGCAAATATTCATCTATGCAATTAATTGCAATTAAAAGTGGTAATAACATGTTATAATGAACAGTGTTCTGAAGATAAATGGATGCAATGCCAAATCAGTGGAACCATGAAGAGCAAACCAGTAGGTAAAGATCAGTAAAAGTGGTTTCTGTGCTTCGCTGTGAGAACTGACATGGGTTTCACACATGCCGGGGTTGACAAAGGGCTGAGAGGAGGATTTACAGTCTAATAAACCAGCGACTTACCACTGCCCTCAACTAATGGATGACCCCGAGGAGAAAGAGTGAGAAGGTGATGTTGCTTTCACACTAGTGGTTTTGGGACAGACCCAGCTTCAATTGACCATAAAGTTTGGTTTGTTTTAATAGAGTGAAACCCATCATCTGAAGTTGGGTGCAACTCAGGGTTAGGTTTTTGTGAACCATAGTACTGTTCATTATGAAGATAAATTCAATCTGGAAATAAATTCAGTCTGCTACAGATACTTCAGTAATAAAAACAACACTCCTTCCACTAAAACAGACACCACTTCTCAGTCTAGTTCAATTCTGTGCATTTCTCAACAAGGTTTGGAGAAGAAGCACAATCAAAATCTGAAATTAAATTAAAGCTTCAAGCATTAGGCCCCCACACCTACTATAGGGGTCAAAATATCACTTTAATAAAATATATAAATAAATAAATAAATTGTAATTAAATTGTATTATTTATAAATTACAATTGTAGCTCTAGACAGTTACCTATGGCTATTATTTTATTAATACAGTTGTCTGATTGATTTTATAGTCTCAAGCATTCAGAAATCACACAAAAGAAAATTAAGCAGTTTTACTACGATAAAACCATGGTAAATATTTGTAAGGGCTGTGATGTCTACATATTTTTGTAGCATTTCTATCGCAAAAAGATGGCCAAAAAATAAAGATTAAGTGGATATTTGAATTAAATGTTTGGTCAATATTAAACAAGGATTTGATCGTCCTGTAGGTGCATCAACAGCAATTACCAGGCCTTTGGCACCCTTTGCAAGCATTTGTAATAATATGTAATGTACATTGTTTATTTTGCATTACATTATGTATTTTAAAAGTGTTATTCAATAAAACCATATGATTATTATTAATTAACCAATCATTATTGCCTCATTGTTTTTATATAATGCATTTCAAGTCATGGAAACTAGAATATTAAGGCAGATGTGTTGTTGGTGGTGAAATTATTACCGACATTAAAACACGTTATAACGTCAAAAGCCAAAAAACGTTTCACAGGATTATGAACGTAAGTTACCTGAAAGTGATGCACGGGCTTCATTTTGGGCTTTTTTTTTTCTTTTTCTTTTCTCTGTGCCGGACTGCTAATGTCTAGTTGTCCATCAATTATGATAATTTGCATTCAGCCGCAAACATGAGGGTGAGCGCGGTCGTGGGTGCAGATGCGGGAATGGCGCGTCACATGTGCCTATACTGCCTACTTGGAGCAAACTGCGTACTCTGTGTATAGGGAGTGCCGGTACTGTTTGAGTTACAACAACTTCCTGTTTCATGGCGGTAATAGAATGCTTTTGTCAGGAATGAGAAACAAGGATTCAGTTGCGAATGAAATGACAGTTTATTGAAAAGTCCCAAGGGAATGAAATGGGCCCCCTTCTAGAAGCGGTCCACTACGGTCAAAACAACCGTATTGCCCTGGGAGGGCGGAAGGGCGGTGACGAAATAGAGCGCGATGTGGGACCAGGGTCTCGAAGGGACCGACAGCGGTTGAAGTAACCCGTCAGGGGGTCGATTGGAAGTCTTACCACGAGCGCAATCTGAGCAGGCCAAAACAAAATCTCAGACGTCACGAGCCATAGAAGGCCACCAGAATCGTTGTTTAATGAGGAAACTAGTCCGATTCACCCCCAGATGACAAGCCAGGCTGGAACAATGACCCCACCGAATGACATCGGACCGTAACCTCTCCGGCACGAATAATCGACTTGGTGGGCAACCGGGCGGAGGCGTTACCCCTTCTAAGGCCGTGCGGACCTTCGACTCGACCTCCCACACGAGAGCGAAGACAACAAGTCTCTCAAGTAGAATACACTCGGGAGTGGACGGGTCTGGTGGAGGTCAAGGCAGTCAGAGGAGTGGCTAGTTGGCTGAAATTGCGAATAAAACGCCGGTAGAAATTGGCGAACCCCAGGAACCTCTGTAGGGCCTTACGGGAATCTGGGGTTGGCCAATCCACCACAGCCTTAACCTTATCGGGGTCCATGCATATTCCCTCGGACGAGATGATGTACCACAAAAACGGAACTGACTGTGCATGAAACGAGCATTTCTCCGCCTTGACAAAAAGCCCATTCTCGAGCAGCCTCTGGAGCACTTGTGCTGAACGTGTTCCTGGAGAGAAGAGGAAAATATCAATATGTCATCCAGGTAGACATATATGAACTGATCGACCATGTCTCTCAGCACGTCATTAACGAGTGCTTGGAAAAACCGTGGGGGAGTTGGATAACCCGAAGGGCATAACAAGATATTCAAAGTGCCCTCTGGGGGTATTAAACGCGGTTTTCCACTTATCCCCCTCCCTTATGCGGACCAAATGATAAGCATTACGCAAATCTAGCTTGGCCCTGCCCCAGTGGGAGAAGAGGAAGAGCGGATGAGTCCGGCTGCTAGAGAATCAGAAATGTATTTCTCCATGACCTCCCTTTCTGGAACAGAAAGCGAATATAACTTGCCCTTAGGCGGAGACGTACCTGGCACTAGATCTATGGCACAGTCATAGCGACAATGCGGAGGAAGAGAAGCAGCCTGGGACTTACTGAACACTTCCTTCAGGTCAAGGTACTCCTCAGGCACGTTAGACAGGTTCACCGGCTCATTCTGCAACTCAGAAGAAGAAACAGACGAACAAGCAGACATAAGACAGGAAGCATAACACGTGTCACTCCATGCCGAGACAGAACTATGGCGCCAATCCACCCTCGGATTGTGACGCACTAGCCAGGGATGGCTGAGGATAATGGGTGCCAGTGGGGATTCCGTGAGCAGAAGGGTGATTCTTTCAGAATGATTCCCGGACGTGATGAGGGTGATCGGTCCAGTAGTGTGTGTGATACTGGGAAGGGTATGTCCATTGAGTGCGCTGACAGAGATTTTCTTACTGAGGGGAACTATGGGAATCTGAAGGCGTGATGCCCGGCTGTAATCCATGAGATTACCCTCTGCCCCGGAATCCAACAGGGCTTGGCAATTGTGGAATCCAGCCGCCCATTGTAGTCTTACCGGGAGGAGAGTAATAGACGAGGACCTGTCCAAGGATACGATCACGACGATGAAGACGTGCATCAACGCGAAGAGCCAACTCGATAAGTCCATCGAGACCAGAGGGTAGCTCCATGGCGAAGATCTCTCTCTGGATACGGTCAGCCAACCCATGCAGGAACATGTCCCACTGCGCATCTTCATTCCACTTGCATTCCGCCGCCAGGGTCCGGAACCCGATGGAGTAGTCCGAGACGGTCCTGTTCTCCTGCCGTAGCTCGGCCAACATGCGTCCGGCCTCACGACCCGTCACCGCACGGTCAAAGACCCGTCTCATCTCCTGAGATAGAGCCTGGAACGAGTCACAGCAGGGACGTTCATTCTCCCACACAGCCGTTCCCCACAGAGCCGCGCGTCCTGACAGTCGTGTCAAGACCAGAGCCACTCTAGACTGCTCCGTGGAAAATGTCAGGGGTTGGAGACAGAAAAACATGGAACACTTGGTTAGAAATGCTCTACAGGAACCAGGCTCACCAGCATATGCCTCGGGTGCGGGCAGACGTGGCTCTTGCTGAGGTTCGATGTCCGTTGATGTAGGGGAAACATTCGGTGGGGGTGGCGCAGTGGGTAATCTCAGCTGTTGCGATCGGGTAGTGAGCTCGGATACCTGCACTACCAAGGCTTGCACAGCCCATCCCGTAGCCAGCAATTGTTCCTCCTGACGCTCCATACGTGCGTTGTGGTTGGATAACCAATCTCGCAGATCCGTAGCATTCGATGAATCCATCCTGGGTCAGATCGTTCTGTCAGGAATGAGAAACAAGGATTCAGTTGCGAATGACAGTTTATTGAAAAGTCCCAAACAGAAAAATGCAAGAGTCTGGTGGAGGAAAGTCATCGGTGACTCTAGGCAGCACAGGGACACAAATGGGCAGCCGATGCTCGAGGGTCCGCGAGGCGAAGTCCACGACAGAGGGGAGACGGAATCCCCGGGAACTGGTCAGGAACAGAGAGACACGAACTGAACACGGCGACACCATAAAACGATCTGACAACACAGGACAGAAAACACAGACATTAAATAGGCCCGCTGATCAGCCACAGCTGGCACTAATCAGCTGATGGCGCTGATCACCGGCAACATAAACCACACCCACAATCACACGGAGAGCTAGAATGAGTCAGTGAGCCCATAAACCGTGACAGCGTTAGCACTTAAGTGTTGCTTACATGTTTCTAGCATGTTTAGCACTTGCTGGCATATTTTAGCACATTGCTAGAAGTGCATCTCAGTGTAAAATATGTCTCCTTCTGTTGCCAGAAGGTGACGCTATGACTATAATTTAATATTGGCATGTAGATGTATTCAGGCCAGGACTCTTATGATAGTTGTGAAGTTCGGGGAATATTGAACATTGTATGCTTAAGTTAGAACAACTGTTAGTAGTTAGCTAAAAGTTGCTAAAATGGTTTAACGTGTTACTAGCACGATTAGCACTTGATGGCATATTTTACTACATTGCTAGGAGTGCATTACAGTGAAAACATGTCACTTCCTGTTGCCAGTAGGTGGCATTATGACTATAACTGAATATTTGCATGTAAATGTGTTCAGGACAGGACTCTTACCAAACATGTGAAGTTTGGGGCAGATTGGACATTGTATGCCTGAGTTACAACAATTTCCTCTTTCATGGCAAAACATCGAAATTTGTCAGGCCGCCACAGACACACCCTCAAATGAAAACTCAAGATCTTCACAATTTAACACAATAAAGGCCTTCAGATTGTACCAACCAAATATGATGTTGACCGGATTAAAATTCTAGGAGGGTTGGCATCAATAGCCTTGTGGGAAGTGCGCCGACATACAGTGCTGCTGCACTATGGGTGTCCTGATTTCGAATCCCGTATAATGTTGCTGTTTGAGCATAAACAATATCTGCAAAGTTACAAAGCTGAAAGTTCAATGC
>NW_015643187.1:128013-132182 GCF_001515625.1 Sinocyclocheilus rhinocerous | reverse complement strand
ACAGGACTCTCAGGACTCTTACCAAACATGTGAAGTTTGGGGCAGATTGGACATTGTATGCCTGAGTTACCTCTTTCATGTTCAGATTGTACCAACCAAATATGATGTTGACCGGATTAAAATTCTAGGAGGGTTGGCATCAATAGCCTTGTGGGAAGTGCGCCGACATACAGTGCTGCTGCACTATGGGTGTCCTGATTTCGAATCCCGTATAATGTTGCTGTTTGAGCATAAACAATATCTGCAAAGTTACAAAGCTGAAAGTTCAATGCAAACGGAGATGTTGTCTTTTAAAATTATGGCAGTTTAATGCCTACAAAAATGGCTCTTAGGGACTACAACGAGTTACTTCCCGGGTTTATGACATTACAAACCCTGATAAACCCCGCCCTCGGGAACATGCAACGAAGTGGGCAGGGCCATGTTGTGCTGCTTTAGAGAAGAGGAAGAGTTGTTGCCATGAAAAAAAATCTATTCATATATGAATCGTGATTCTGTCTTCTAACGATTCTAATGGATTCATAAGTTTCAAAATCAATGTTCGCAGCGGTTCTTAATCCTGTTCCTCATGTCCCCTGCTCTGCACACACTGCATCTCTCTCTCTCTCTCTCTATCTTATTCAGATCATCAGCTCAGCTCCAAAAATGAACTGTGTTCCAATTATACACTTTATGAGAATAGACAGACAGATATTTTTCACATAGCTATGAGAAGCGTTAAACATGGACGTGCATGCGGTTGCCGTACTGTATTAAAGCTTTAATCAGGATAAAACCGTATATTAAAAGCTAACATAAGCAGTAGCATTTACAAATAACAGCGTATATAAAAGTATGAGACAACAACAAAGAAAAAAACATTAAGAGCCGTGCTTGCACAGGTTCTGCACAATCCTCTTCACTAATATTCTCTGGGTCTCAATCGGGCTCAAATTGATAAGCAATATTGACGACGCCTGTTTACAATACAACCGGAGCGCATGTCGCTGAGGTGAGGAGGTGAGGGGCATGATGTTTAGACCAGCACTGGCGGTTTAGCCAATCACAACACACTGAGCCAGCTAACCAATCTGAGCCCATTGCGTATTTCTGAGGGAGGGGCTTCATAAAAACAGGAAATCATCAGTGCGTTTATAGGAGAAGGGACAGAGGGGTGTAGAATAAAGGTAAATTATGTGAAAAATAATGTGTTTTTTTTTAATCGAAGCATTAATGCATGTTAGACTGCACCCCATAAACACAATCAAGCCTAGAAAAAAAAACAGTCAACCACACCTTTAAAATGCTAGGAGGAGTTTGTTAGTGCAGCTGGCAAAAACTGCAGAGAAAATTATAAATGACTGACTTCCTGTTGGGTTCAAGGCTTTGCTCCAGGAGAACGTTTTGGGTGGGGCGCTTTGTTTAATTTTTGTAGATGGCGCTATCAAACCATTTTGCCACAGTGAATTCTGAAAATGTAAACTCAGATGTAAATTTTCACCACTTATGACACATGTGCAAATTTTCATGAGTTTTCCAGAATGCTTAGGCCCTCAAAAATGCGATTAATTTCAGAGACAAAGAGGGTCCTCGCACCATCGGTACTCAGGACCTAACTAAGTACATTAATGATCAAATCTTTCTATACCTGATGGAAAATGGGTGTTGAATTGAATGGAGAGACAGAGAGAGCAAGTTAGTCAGACATGATAACATACAGTGGTGTGAAAAAGTTTTTGCCCCCTTCCTGTTTTTTTAATTGTTTGCATATTTGTCACACTTAAAAGATTCAGATCATCAAACAAATTTTAATATTACACAAAGATAACCTGAGTAAATACAAACTGCAGTTTTGAAATTATGATTTCATTTATTAAGGGAAAAAAGCTGTCCAAACCTGCCTGGCACTACGTGAAAAGTAATTGCCCCCTAAATCTAATAACTGGTTGTGCCACCCTTTGCAGCAACAACTGCAATCAAGCGTTTGCGATAAATGGCAATGAGTCTTTCACAGGAATTTTGGCCCACTCTTCTTTGCAGAATTGTTTTCATTCAGCCACATTGGAGGGTTTTCGAGCATGAATGGACTGTTTAAGGTCATGCCCCAGCATCTCAATCGGATTTAAATCTGGACTTTGACTTGGCCACTCCAAAACCTTAATTTCGTTTTTCTTGAGCCATTCAAAGGTGGACTTGCTGGTGTGTTTTGGATCATTGTCCTGCTGCATAAACCAAGTGCACTTGAGCTTGAGGTCACAAACTGACGGCCGGACATTCTCCTTCAGGATTTTCTGATAGAGAGCAGAATTTGCATTATCTTAGCGTAATATTAAAATTGGTTTGATGATCTGAATCTTTTAAGTGTGACAAATATGCAAAAAATTTAAAAAAAACAGGAAGGGGGCAAAAACCTTTTCACGGCACTGTATATCTATGACATTAAAACCCAGTTTCATCTGAGAAAACTTCACATAACACATGATCACAAATTCAAAACATTTCTACAGTTGATTAAAGCATTTAATCTATTTATCTTTCAGTGTGTGTGTGTGTGTGTGTTTGTGAAGTTAATTAACCCCTTGTGATTGCCTTTGGGAGAAATTTAGCCTTTAATTACACTCATCAAATTATAATGCTCTCTCTGTGAGTATGTGTGTCCCTTAATCTATGAATAATCCCCTGAACCTCTCAACATGGTCCATAAATACATGAGTGCATCGAGTTTTACTATAAGCCCAGCTCTATCTCTCTCTCTGTCAAGTCTGTTGAGTTGTATGTTGTCTTATGCTTCTGATGTTTCAGAGATTCTTCACATAGCTCATGTAAAACCAAACCATGCTGAACTTTTAGGAAATGAAGAAGCAATTAGAAAAGTCTTCTGTAATGGGCAAACCACACTAAATAAATGATCTTGCATGTGAGAGACAGTTGTAGTTGTTTTTTTGATTCCCAATCATTGTAGCACTATATTTAATCACTATCGAACACTTTGTAACTGTTTTCTGGCATTAAGCAGCTGTGCAGCACTGTGTTTTTAACTGGATTAATAAAATGCCTTTTTTTGACAGGGAAGGCGAGAGATGTTGTCTGAGTTCATTAGCTGGTTTTGCTGCTAATGTACAGTCACGTCTTGTTTTGATTAAAACCAGCATAATTTGACTTTGTTCACAGCCCAAAATGGTTCGAGGCTAAGGATGAGAATCGCCTTTGATTCAGCTGTAAAATGGGTTGATTTATTGCCCTGGTTGGGTGGTGATATGAGAGCAGATAGCATGGAGGGCCAAGGCTCATTCACTCCATTTATGATACAGATTGCAAAAATAACATTCTTCCAGCGCTCAACCACAACATGGGCCATAAGCCATGGAGGACACATGGATCTCAGGGCTCTTGATACGTGGTCAACTGATCAGCACAAATACTAAAAAGGCAGTGTCCCAATATCCATTTTCCAAACTGTCAAATGAAAGGTCACAGGGATACTGGAGCCGATCCCAGCATCTCGAGCCATAGGCAGAAAAAAACCCCTGTGAACATCCAATTAACTAATCCTGTCTTTTGTTTTTCAAAAACACCAAGAGCAAACACCAACACTGATCATGGGCCTCACTGATCTGAGCTCAGTTTCTGAGTGAATAGAGCATTATTTGTGGATAATTTTGGCAATATTCCCTCAAAAACTGATGTGCATACGCTCAAATCAATTAGGCCTATGATCAATCATTTCCAAAAAAGAAATACAAAACCAAGTTGACAAAAATACTAAATTCAAGATTTGGTGATAAAATAGAATAATGGAGATTTCATTCAATTTTTTCAATTCAATTCAAGTTTATTTGTATAGCGCTTTTCACAATACAAATCGTTGCAAAGCAGCTTTACAGGAAATTAAGTTTCTACAATATACAGTAGTAGCTTATCAGTGGTGACTATGTCAAGCTGATGTACATATGGCAGAAATGTACGGTAAAAATCAGTTAATGACATAATCAAACAGACGATGAACACTAACAGCAATGATTATATGTTGCAATCAAACTTATGGCAAAATTTGGTTGTTCTGTATGTTGTTTCAGGGTTGGCATCATCTGAGGTCCTCTGAGGGGTTGGCATCATCTCTTCTCAGGTGTTCAGTCATCTCAGATCTTTTAAGGGTTGGATCCAGACTGAAGCTTGTGTAATTCCTAGTT